>NC_043712.1:83178021-83242665 GCF_006229205.1 Suricata suricatta
GAGAGAGAGAGAGAGAGAGAGCGCACAAGTAGGGGAGATGCAGAGAAGGGGGGTTGGGAATGAGGATCCAATGCACGCTCTGAGCTGACAGCAGAGAGCCCGATGCAGGGCTCTAACTCATGAGCTGTGAGATCATGACCTGAGCCAAAGTCAGACGCTTGCGTGAACCACCCAGGCGCCCCTCAAGGTGGGGCACTATTAAAAACATACACCTCTTGTATGTTACAGTGCAAAGGACTCTATGTGAACAATACATATGTGAACAATAATCTAAGACAGGCAGTATAAGGTGTGGAAAGTCCAGAGCAGTCAAATAACTTGCCCGAGGTCCTACAGCTAGTGGATAAAAAAGTCTAATCTCTTGCCTACCTAATTTCAATGAGTGTGACTGTCCTTGCTCCTTAACTACCTAGCCAGCCCTGCTAACATCTGTTCCCATCTGGTACTATCTTTGCAGATGCCAGTAGCAGATGGGAACAAAATCTTAGCAGACTTTAACCACAGAACAGAGGAGCAGTAAATTCGTGGCCGGGTCCAACTCTCGTCTTTCAGGGCAACGTGAGCACAGCTGCTGTCTGTGGGCTGATGCAACTTTGGAAAAGAAATGCGACGACCCTCGCAATGAAGGAAAACGTAGGTGTCTTCCCCCCAAAGCGCCATTTTGAAAGAAACGAGAGTACCTGGACGTTGGCAAAGTCAACGCGGTTGAGGTCGTTGAGCATCTGGTTGATCTGAGAAGTGTTCTGAAGCACTGCGCGAGCTGCCTGGGCCAGGTGATTGAGCGACGTGTATCTTCGCAGAGTCTGGGCAAAGGCACTTACAGCGGCGACCTGCAACGACACCGCGTCCAAGTCAGGTGGTGAAAGAAACCGCTGCAATCTTCAAATCCGCACTCCCTGGCCAAGTTCTACGCGCTTCCGTCCGACACTTATTTCAAATTCATTGCATGTGAGAGCTTACTTGTAAATTATAGCATTTAAATCTCTAAACCCAAGTATTATTTTCCTTTTGAGCAGGTAGAGGTCAAGACTAAAACACACCCCCATGTTCTTCGACATCGGACTGTGGCACTAATTAAACCAGTCTTGCAGGAAATGACTTTGTCTCGGGAAGCAGGAAGAATGTTGATTTTCATTTCTTTCTTACACTCTGTAGGACAGTCAATGACAAACTCTGCAAATATAATTTTTTTCTTTTTATTTAGAAAGCCAAACTATATAGCCTCACTTTTTTAAGTGGGTAAAAAAAATTGACTCCTGAGAGCAATGTCATTCAGATTCGCTCTTACTGCCGTTACCTTGTACAAACCTGGGAGATTTTCAGGTGAGTCAAGAGTGTTCATAGCTTCTATCAGCAAATATATAGCCAACAAACTTACCAGACTTAAAGCAACAATCTGAATCTATGCACACTGGCTACTCAAGTTTTCTCCATTTGCTCCTCAATGTCTACCTTCTATCCTTCATTCCGCTCTGTGCCCAGAAAGACTACTCTGAATGGACTACATTAACCACTTTCCTTCCACTCTGGCTTCCAGCTGGGTTTGGCCAGTGATAGGCACTGGGAGGGGACAGAATGATGGGGAAAAAAGAGAGTGGAGTTCAAAGTATGTATTCTTCTGCAACCTCTGCTCGCCCCCTGTTTTAGCAAGGCCGGCTTTCCTGGTCCAAGAGCCCAGTCACAGGAGGGAAGGAATGGATTTCCTAATGCCACAGCTTTTACCTCTTTCTTTTGCTTCAGACCTAGGGATGCTCAGGACTTCCCACTACTGCCCGTCCGGGGTTTTCCTAACTCTGTTTATACCTTAGGAAACGAACCCTTCTTAAATTAGTTTCAATTAATTTCCCTTTGGATATACCATGTACTTCCTGCTGAGACCTTGAATGAAATAGGTTATGTTGAAAGATATCAAAGATGATGTCAAAAAAAGTCTCAGTAAATATCTAAATCTCATGATCTCCTAGAAATCAATCACATGGATAGTAAACCCAATGAGCATTTTAATACACTGACAGGAATGCATGGGATTCCATCAAATCATGATGGGCAGATAAACAGCAACTGATTAAATAGTCCAAGTCAAAGGATGCTATGTTCTGATAGAAGTTTCAGGACTATGTGGAACATGGGAGAAGTCACATTCTCCCAAAAAAATAAGTCTTAACACTCTTCTCCATTTCCATGGTTTGTATTAACTGAGTACATCCTATGTGCCAGATGCTATGTTAAGTACCTCACATATATTACCTTGTTTTTCATTCTTAGAACTATCGTATTAGACACACATCATGACTCACAGAGATTCTGTAGGGTGCTCAAGGTTACACAGAAACTATGTTATAGTGGTGAAACATGTTTGATAACAATAGTCATAACCTAATTATGCTCTTTTCTCTCTCTCTCAGGGTAGATTATCTTCATTGAGTGAATGCTCAGCTCAAAAAAAAATAAAAAAAAAAGGCTGCATGTCAGTGACAGAAGAAAAGCAGAAGACGCTCTCCATCACGGCAGATCATCCCAATTGACTCTGGGGGTCGATGAAATGGCCAACACTGCAGTTAGATTGTGACCACATTCGCTTTGGTAATACTGGGAAGAGAGATACTTTTACTGTTTGAGGTAATGTTGTGGATATGCCTGACTTTACAAACAGAAAAGCATTCTTGTAATCATCATACTCAAAGAGTACTTCCTTTCTTTGTCCACCTCAATGTGGCACTCTAGAAATTTCTGCAATGATGGAAATGCTCTATGTAGGCGCTGCCAAATATGGTAGCCACTAGTCACATGGGGCGGCAATGCACCGGGAACACGGCTAATGTGACTAAAGATCTGAAGTTCTAATTTAAATTTGAAATTCAGTGTAAGAAGCTGATGTGGCTATCCTCACTGCAGGCATTAACAGCAAAACTCTAGAGCAGTGGCCAAAAGTGGGCATATCAATGAAATATTCCTTCTGTGTGTTCTATTTTTTTGTTTATTTGTATTTTGTTGTTGTTTTTGTTTTTTTCTATATGTTTTACAAAGTGTTATTGCAAATCTTAAGTCAAAGCAGAAAGAACTGGGAGCTACTTGTGTTACTAAAGAGACATGTTAGCTGTAAGAACTCAATCTGTCAACTATGTCCCCAAAGGGAAAGACAAGGCGTGTAGTTGAAGTTTGACAGTGGATACAGTCATTGAGAAAAAGCCATGAATGGAATTTCTGGTACAAAGTTTACACAAAATCAGTCCAATCTTGCCATAGGATATGTTGACAGATTAACCCAAAGTAATAAGGTTCGGAGGGGACAAAGTGGAGATCAGAATGCATTTCTCTAGCTAAACAATCCACATTCCTTATAAACATTGATTATGAGACAGTTGCTCACTTTAGGAAATGATTACGTGATTCACAAAAGCATTCTCCAGTGTTAAAAAAAAATAAAACATGCTTAAAATCAAAAGTATTAATATTCATGAACATTTCAAAATATAATGAGTATAGTTGGAGACTTCAAAAAGTTAAAACTCCCTCAAATGGGAAACTACTTGAACATTCTAGGCTATCCTCTTTAACTTCTGAAATTAAGCAGTCTGAAATACAAACTTTGGAAACAAACTTATAAATACACCACACTTAAAATGTTTCTCTAGTTCCTTGGAAAGAAGCATTGTCAAAGGACATCTCCTGTGCAAGTTCTTTATTACATGGTTATAAAGCAAAAAAAAAAAAAAAAAAAATCAGTTTGAAAAGTTCAATATCTTATGATACCAACATAATACAGAACAATTTTCTACACTGTACATAATACAGAACAATTTTCTAAATACAGAGGGAAAGCAAAAACATAAAAACTTACCTTGGTTTGTATCATTCTCTGTGGGATATTGTTCATGGCATTGGAAAGCCAACCTTCAAGGCTTTTTGCAAAATTTCGAATGGCTTGGGTCAAGGCACCTAAATGTTAAAGAATAAAAGCAGAACGAAAAAGACACCAAAGAACATTAATCTTTATTCCAGGAGAAGAGAGAAAACATGCGTACATGATATCTGAAATAACACAGAACTTAGACTGTCCTCATTGACAAGACTTTTTTAACATTATTCCTAACTTTGAAAGGATCCAAGAATTGTATTTTGGGCTTTTTTTTCTTTAAAGCTATTTTGTTCCCAGATATTTATGACGCTTTGATGGGAAATGAAAACATTCAAACATTTCTACTTATAGCAACATATACCAGTTGTGAATATACTTATGAAATTTTCTATCTTAGACAAGACACTCTTTTCCTTAACAGCTTTATGCTCAAAGGCTAAGTATTTTCTTTATAAATTCTTCATCTTGATTTGTCAAGCTCTTAATCAATTTTCCTTTCTTTAGCTAAAAGAAAATAATGCGAAGCATTCTCCCTTCCTCTACACATCTATTCATGCTAGAACATATCATATTAGTTATCTCTTACTCTTGCTGAAAAGGTAAAAATTAAAACTGCCTGACTTGAAAATTTTGGATAACCTTTCTCCATTTCACTTGGTGGGGAGAGATAAAAGATCAAAAGTGATAAAATTGCTGTCACAGAGACTGATATTCTTAAGATATTCCTAAAAGAGTCCGTTCTGTGTTCTTCACGAATTTGTTAAGACCTGAAAGAGGGCTGGGTCCCACAAGAGTAGTTTTTATAGTGGTCATAAAATGACCAGAAGCATCATCAGTCATCAGGAATGACTACAACTATTTTATAAGAAGGGATCTGCTTACTAGGATTGCCATATAATAAAAAAATTATTCTTCTCTTGTTCAACAAGTAATTCAGTCAATAGCATTTTACTTCATCGGTACCCAACGTTCCTCAGTGTAGGGAACAGTTTCAGACATTTAATAGGTAAGTGTCTGAAACACCCACAAAATGAAAGTAATCTCTCTGGGCTCCCTATAATGTGGTCGGCATTGTAATTTGTAGTCTACTATAAGAAGCACAGAAGTTCTGTTTTTCTCCAAGGCTACCAAGGATATTAATGCAAATGCTGGGATTGAATTCCTTGCTTTTTCTTCCTGTGCTCAAATGAGTCGGACATGCTTCTCTCTGTTACTTTTGATAAAGCAGGGTGAGAAATAATTTAGCTTGCTCAAGTTGCTTGCAAAATATACAAATTCCACTATCCCAATCATAAAAACAACTGTTTTTTAAATCATTTCTTTTACTGGTCAAATGATAGAATAGAGGTTCAAATGACTCAATTTTGATCAAGAAAAACACTCAACAGGTATCAACCCCTAACCATGACAATCATCTACTGGAAACATGGACTTGGAAATTTCTAGAGAACGAATCTTGCGAAATTTCCAAAGCTTCCCACTTTAGCCAAAAAAAGAAAAAAGAAAGAAAAATATTTTTCTGCTGTCTTATGTATTAGAACCATGGAGGGCAGGCATGAATGGAAATGAAAAAGAGTGAAAAAAAATTAACGACCCTTTTTGAGATTCAGGAAAATTTTGTTCAGAATTCAACTTGGCTATCTGTATTTTGCATGTTTTCTACCATTCACAATAGAACACATTACTTGATTAGCCTGAAAAAACCAAGAACCAAGAAAAGTTACTTTAAAAAAATATTTAGCATTGGTCTTGTTTTACCTAGACAAATTTCATGCTAGGGAAGATTCTAAGAGAAAAAGATGTGTCGTGTATCAAGCGAGTGTAAGCTTTAGCTTTCTTGTACTACATGACTTGGGGGGTGGGCACCTTTACATACACTCATAATTGTACATAAGGGTTACTGGTTGGGTTCTTCTACATTTCTTACACTTAACTGTTTTTCAGTTTCAGACAAATGTATTTTAGAATATAGTAGCTTTGAGCTGACTTCAAATGAGTGTGATATGCAGACATTTTTTGGCTAAAAAAAGGAATCCCATCTGGACAGTAAACGGTAGAGTGAAGTACTAGTAGCCAGGAAAATACAATTTTTAAAAATAAAATTAAGTTTGCTCTCCCTCTAGGGACTCATGTCACATAGAATTGTGCAGATTGACTCTGAGAACTTTTTCTCATGAATGGATGGTTTACAGTTTAAAACTATTCTAAGGCTAACTTGTCTCGACCTGCTTGTGATTGATATTAAGCTGCACATGATCAGAAGATAGCTATTTGAGCTGTGATTTAAGTTTTATTTTGTTAAGTCTTGTTATAGAATCAGACTTAAATTTCTAAATGTACTTTGTAGGGCAGCACATTAATGTCCCTGGTAGCTTCACAGAAGCTCGGAAACTAAGGTCATGCAGAAATTCCTGAAGTTATCTGCTAAAGGTAGAGACAAGCTTCTTGACAGGAGAAACTGGTTTTCAAATCAAAATTTGCACAAAACAAAGATCAAGGGTACTGTACCCTGAAAATTATGAGGCTTAGAGTCCATGAAAATTGATACATGATTTAGTTTAGGAGACTGCTGGCTTCCTAAGTCTTGTGGTGCTAAAAGAAATTGATGTTGGTGATTTCCCTCACAAAAGAAAGAGCTCACCGACCTCTCTTCTCGTATCTCAGGAGAGAGATGGTACTTTGGTGGCAAGAGGTCACAGGCTAATGAGCCACTCCTATGCAACTTCTCTTACACATCTTTAGAGATTCTCACTCAGAGCACAGGGAGCAAGACAAAAACAAGGAACATCAAGATTCTGGAACATAAACCAGTAGAGAATGTACACACTGAAATTTTCCATGACAACATCACTTTGAATCAATTGTCAGTCAAAAGGCTTGGTGCAGATAGGGTGGAAAATACTAGCAATTTACAAAAATGCCAGACAGTGACAGTTGGATTTCTTTTTCTTAAACTCATTTCTACACAAGCTTATGTGTGTTCTTTGATATTATATGTAAATGAGTATCTAAGCATGTATTTTACGATGGCGGGAAACGCCTGGAAAGCACTATCTTCCATTGGTGTCTGTCATATTTAGAGAAAAAAAAGAAAGCAGAAACATACACATGCTGATGTCGTCACCCTGTCTTCTACTAAATCCCTCCTTCAGTCATTTCTGTTAGGATTTAACACAAATCAACTGTGGACGGTGTACTTGAAGTACATGGCGGCCAATTTCACAAGCTAAAAGACTGCTTATACCTTATTAATGTCACTGCAGAGTGGAAATTCTGTCCCACTTCTTGAAAAGTTAAGGTCACTAGTATGTGCTCATAAAGGTGTCCGCATAAAATCATTTCAACTGCCTACCTCTACTGCAAGTACCCACGGTAGCATTTACATTGACACGTGTAGAAAATGACTTTGTTCTGAATATGCACCATCCCTTAAAAAAGAAACCTAATTTTTCTATGTAATTCCTATTTGCCTCACGGTGGGAATGCTCATGTCATTATATATATAGATTTTTCTCTCCCAATGCCAGTTAACCATTACTGTTAATGGAAACTGCATTTGTGGTTCTCAATGGGACGGAGGTGACAAAGCAAATGCTTTTACAGAGGAATTCAACTTCAGTGGAAACCAAGATAAATTCATTTCAAATCAAAAGCAACCACGTAAGAAAGAGGCTGGCCCGGCAATTACAGATTTCACACACTTGCGGCTTTCTGAAGGGACCTGTGTCCTTGGGGAGAATGGCCTTTAGGAGGTGGCCTGGCCTGGGAGTGTTCTTATAATAATTAGTCACCGTGGCTGTCACATCTTTAGGCTGCCATTTCTATCGAAAAGAAAATGAAAGACTGGAGAACAGATCGTGTTTTTTCCCCCGTTCGCTACAGTTTTGCACTAAGCTGCTTTCATTCAATATTCTTTTGTGTTGCACGGTTCTTGTTTTTTGTTTCTTTGGCAAATCTGAATGAAGTTAGAGAATCACTCTACATCGCAACGTCCCTTCCCCAAACTTCCTGGGTGGAATGTATGAGAACAAAAGCATCCGTACTTGTCTGCATTTAACTTACTAGGAATAGGTCTAAGCACGTCGGGGATGAGAATCTCCACCAAAGCCTGGTACATCCCATGGTCACAGTTACACATCCATTTCAGGATAGACTCATGTTTGCACAGAGTTATCAGCTTTGCTTTCGGAAGTCGACTTTCTATTTCACTCAGATTGCTGGCGTGAATAAATGTAGCAAATGAATAGATGGCAAATGAGGATAAAAAAGAAAATGGACTTTAAAAATAGTTTTAGTTTATCAAATATCACTGAGGTTAGCACTACACCACCACCGCACGGGGTCCGCACGGCTGGGCACATACAACACTCCCCCAGAGCTGCCTGCGCACGTTAGTACTTTCTGACGGCATGAGAGGCAGGTATGATACCAATTCCATGAGGATGAAACAGCTCCACCGCAGTCCCCCAAATCGATAAAAATGGGAGCTACCACACACACACCGAAACCTCCAGAGAGCAGTTTGTGGTTCATTTCAAGCTATTCATTTAAGGCTATCAGGAAAGGTTCACAACTGGTATACATATCTCTAGTTTATTAGCTGTGACATCTACTTGGCCATGAAAACGGATTGGAAAAGCATATTGATCCTGACCTTGGCTCAGTGATGGTAGTGCCGTCGGTTGGAGTAGAGGGAGAATAGCGCCAGAATGTTTGCCACAGTTTCTCTATCAGGCTAAACTGAAGATTCACGACAACATCCAGTATTGCCTGAAGGAACAAAACGGTGATACCAGCGTTACCTTACATCCCAGGAAGGCAGTGCTGAAGACACCCGAGGGCTTCCTAGGTCAGGCGGCGAAACTGGAGTACATTTGGCCAAGGGAGGGCAAACAGCAGAGCTCAGGCAGGGAGAACACAAACGTGTATTCCTCCAGGAATGGCCTCATAGCCCAGCCTCGCTTTACCTCGCTCTTTTCTCCCTAGCCCCGCTTCCTCTCCATTTTCCTCTCTTGATTTTCTTTCATTCCTTCACGCACAGCTTCCTTCTGCCTCCACGGCCGCTGCCCTCTTCCCATTCTCAGACCCCAAAGGCCACGGAACGAAGATTCGATTCACACCTGTCCCTGGTGGGCTGGGTGCGCTCACGGCCATCAAAGATGGTGGAAGTGAAGGGCGTGGAGCAGCCTGTATGTGGTGGACAGAGTCAACGCTAATTGAGCCTGTCCAGGACAGCTGACTAGGATTCCAGAGTGTTCTCAGGCAAACAGAGGCTGGGCCAGGAGCTACGAGACCGGCCTTCAGAGGACAGCACCCGGCTGGGCAGAATTAGGGCTGTGGTCAAGCCACGCCCCCATCTCAATCCCTCCTCTGCTTATTCCCCATAGAGAGGGGCGTTAAGACCATCCCCTTTTCTAACCTTGGGGGCAGGAGCCAGATCCTTCTTCTCCTTCATTTTATCTCCCAGAACCACTTCCCAGCTGCATCAAAGATGTTTTTTTAATTTTTTGATGATGCTAAAATTTGCCCCCTTCATTAAATTTTGATGATCAGATTTAATTTCACCCTGCCATCGCAATTAGTTTATAAATTTGCCTTCAGATAAAAGCAGCCACAAAACCAAAGAATAACTTGTTTGTGCAAAGAGCATGTGATTCTGTGATTATTTTGAGCATAAAAGACAGAAGTCATCAGCATAATGTGTTTGATGCAGGCAGCACTGAGAACCAGGACAGGTAAAAATGCCCATCGGGACCTACAAAATTCACAGAAGCAAAGAGACAACAGGGGACACAATGAGGAGACTCAATCCGGGGACGTGAGGCAAACACAGGAAACTGTGACCTCAGAATTATGTGGTCTCTGCCACCTGTGTTGACCTGGCCCTACGTATGAAACAGAGACGAACTCTCTTTTTATATAAACACACTCTGAGACTGACTCTAACGTTAAGCAAAATAGGTTTGAGGGCATGTTCTCCTAATGAGCAGGGAACGTTACACATAGCTGTGTAACGAAGACGGAGGGAAGGGATGAACTAACTAACACATCCTCCGATATGAGAGCAGTTAGGATGCACGTGTGAGCCTTGAAAGTAAAGGCAGGTAGAGGTCTCTCCCCCCAGGCAACAATGTTCTCAAGAGGCAAATTATCTTCCTGCTCTTTCCACTTCCATTCTAAGACAGATATCTACTAATAAGACTACTACTAATATCATACATAAGACCTAGGTATCTCTAGCTATAAGATCGATGTAAGAACACTAAGCTTCCGGGGCGCCTGGGCGGCTCAGTCAGTTAAGAGTCCAACTTCAGCTCAGGTCATGATCTCAAGGTTTCTTGCGTTCGAGCCCCGCATCGGGCTCTGGGCTGTCAGCTCAGAGCCTGGAGCCTGCGTCCGATTCTGTGTCTCCCTCTCTCTATGCCCTTTCCCTGCTCACACTCTATCTGTTGGTCTCTCTCCCTCAAAGACAAGTAAACACTGGGGCGCCTGGGTGGCTCAGTCGGTTAAGCATTCAACTTCAGCTCAGGTCATGATCTTGCAATTTGTGGGTTCGAGCCCCGCATCGGGCTCTGTGCTGACAGCTCAGAGCCTACAGCCTGCTTTGATTCTGTGTCTCCCTCTGTCTCTGCCTCTCCCCTGCTCACACTCTGTCACTCTCGGTCTCAAAAATAAACAAACATTAAAAATTTTTTTGAAAGATAAGTAAACATTAAAAAATAAATAAATAAAAGAATACTACATTAAAAAAATCACTTATTGCTGCAGCAGCTTGTGGAGAAAATTACATCAGCTCCTTACATAACAAAACTAGTGATACTTATAACGTATCTTTGGAAAACAAATCATGAGAATTCCAAAAAACAAACAAAATAGGTATATTAATCTTCCTTAAAAACATAAACTGTACAGAATATGAAAAAATAAGGCAAGTAAAGAAATCAGTGCATCTGAAATGCACTCTGTCTCCTAATTAAATAATCCCATATAATTCTTTTGAAAAGGACATTCACATCAGCCTCACTTGGGACACTTTTACAAGCGAACAAAACATTTTATCATTTGTCCACCCACTTTCAAATACGTTCAGACTGAAATATGTAGGCAGACGGATTTTTAAAGAATCCCTGTTGTACGGGTTTGGGGCAGGTGACTGTTTGCTGGACAGGAAACGGGTCTGGGACACCTGTACTTCCAAAGTCTGGAGGCCTGACATGAAACAGTCATCAGAATTCTTCCATGGCATACCTGCCGCCATGGCTCCTGAGGACGGCGTGAACGCGTGTAACTCGGCGACACACGGGGATCGTGCTACGAACGGCCCTTTCCCACACATGCTGATTACCATGCGCGTCCGTGTCTCTTCATACAGAGTATTCCCAGATGTTGGCAGGTTAATGAAATTTTTGCAGCCCCAAAGATATTTTCATCTCTCATCTTACTGGCGGAGCTTTTCACTTACAATAAGCGTACGGTACATTCCTTTGTAATATAAAAGATGATGCTCCAACTTATATTTTGAACAAAAAGAAAGTCCAGAAGAATCTACATTATATTTGTGTGGGTTGGGCTGCTTTAAGAAAGATTCACCTGAACACAGAGAAATGTGAAGTTGCTTAGAGAATCTTTAGATAAATCTTGAGTGAATACATGTGATATTCATGTACAAAGAGAATTTTTATCTAGACACTTAAGGCTCCTTCAGGAATTCTCTAAGGTTGGGAGTAGCACAGTGAAGTCAAAGAGAGATGGACACGAAGGGTCTGTCATCATTCCAGTGAACGCTGGGAACAAAGAGACGGCCTGCCCTTGGTTGTTTATGGTCTAGTACCCTGGACAAGCTCTCGGATTCACTCAAGCAGTTGGTGTTTCTGGAGCGAGAAAGAAATCTGTGAACGCTATGAGCCGAGACTTCTCACTGCATACTGCCTTGTCAGCAGTCAGGAGGGCTGGCCATGAAAGGCAAGGGAAAAGCAAATCCCAAATAGCCCTGGAATACAGCTACTTAGATTGTAAACAGACTCCTCTTGCAAAAAGAGAGGCGCTTAAGACAATTCTGGATGCGATCCCTTATGGCCTCCCCACGAGGTGCGGTACTGGGGCGTTCATTCGCCCTCCCGAACACAAGGCGCCGGTTCCGATGGGGCATGCTCGGAAACGGAGGGGAAGCAGGGACGGGGAATACAAAGAGAAACGCTAAGTAACCAGAGAAACAAAACGAAACTAGAGCCTCATTAATCGCTGGAGGGAACACTTCAAGTGCTTCACTAAACATTTCTAGAAAATACTTTTTTCTTTTTTCAAGTTTATGTATTTAGAGTCATGTATACACCCAACGTGGGGCTCAAACTCACAACCCTGAGATCAAGAGTCACATGTTCTTCTGACTGGGACAGCAAGGCGTCCTCTAGAAAATATTTTTGAGGGGCGCCTGAGTGGCTCAGTCAGTTAAGCACCTGACTTTGGATCAGGTCATGATCTCACAGTTAGTGGGTTCGAGACCCACATCAGGCTCTGTGGTGACAGCTCAGAGCCTGGAGTCTGCTTTGGATTCTGTGTCTCCATCCCTTTCTGCCCCTCCTCCACTCATATTCTGTCCAAAAATAAATAAAAACATTAAAAAAATTTTTAAAAAGAAAATATTTTTGACGGACATAACACAGTCATGGTGTCAAATTCAAAAGGTTAAAAAGAATATGGAAAAGTTAAGTCTCTCCCCACCGACTCCCAGTCACCCCGTTTTCTCAACAGGCAGCCGCCATGAGCTCATTCCTATTTTGCTCTTTCTGCTGGAGAAGTCTGTGCACACGTTTTTTCCCACTCGGACGACAGTATAATACACAGCGTTTTCCATCTTGCTTTCCCCTTAAAAATAAATCCTGGGACATACTCCTCATTAGTACACCTGGAAGCGTCTGTCCTTTGTAATGGCGCCATAGTATTCTGCTTAAGAGACTGCACCGTGTTTCATTTATTAGTTCCCTTGTAGATGTTGAGGCTCCGACCAATCTTCTGTGGTAAAAGCCATAACACAACGAGTTCCCTTGTACACTTACGTCTTCACCCAGGGGGCACGCTCTCTAGGGTGGGGACCCAGAGGTGGCGGCACTGCCGCGTCAAGGTTTCAGATTAGGATACACTAAGAAGACAGAGAGTAAAATGTACTCTCCCTTTCTTGCATCCGTCATTTCTTCAGTCTGAGACACGAAGAACGCTGAACTTCTCAGTGTTCAAAGATACATGAGCTAACTTTACCTGTCCTCCAGGAATAAGCCTGATTATTTGATTTTAGCAAGTTGCCTGGCAAAAACTTAGCGAGCGTTCATACTGTATTTGAAAAAACTTACCTCACAGTGCTCTCGATACAGACTCTGCAGTGACTTGATGTCCTCAAAGGTAGTACCATCTGGCAGAGAAGAGATTTCAACTTCTCCAAACTCTGGAAGTGCTCGAGATGCATCTGTTGCCATGACAACACAATAGAAAAAAACTCTCGTGGATTGTGCCAATTACAGATTAATGAGGGAAAATTTAAGAAGACTAAAAAAAGGAAAAAAACATAAAGGCCAGAGGTCTGACAAAGAAGAACTTCTCATAGTAGTATGTTTCAAAAAAAACGCAGCAACATCATACGTGGAAGAGAATCGAGGAGGCATTGAGAAATTGGGGAGGAACTAAATTTCCACTGCGATTATACTAGAAATAACATACCATAGTGTCTCTCAACATTGGGCCCCTATTAAGGGGAAAATATCTCGAGTTGGCGAGTATCCATTTCATTTATTATTGTGTTCCTTAGGAACATAAAAAAAATATACCTAGCTTTAAACTCATTAGGCTCACACTTCTTATAACATCATAAACCAAAAGAGCTACGAAATGAATACACATAAAACTACAAAAGTAATATTAAACTGAGTAACATCAATTTCATATGATGGCTGAGGCCACTGTCCTGTTGCTAAATCACCTCTTGCAACATGAATGTGGTAGGGACCACTGTGGCCTGGGTCTTTGAGTTTGACAGGCCTGTGCCCACAGGTACACGGTGCTGGCTGGTTCTCCCATTACTCTTCTATACTGGAATGAGCTGCGGAACCTTCCTCCACACAGCACTAAGACATCAACGACCCTTCCCTTGGGATGAATTACATAATTTATGTAATTTACCTCATCAGTCTCTCCTTGTTCCGTTCTCATAGCTCTGGACAATTCATGCAATGACTTTGGTGCCTGCTTTATCATAAATTCAAATCCAAACGCTTTAACTAAAACTGCACAATGGTATTTGTTCCAGTCTTCTAGATAAGCCAGAAGACGTTCTTAGTATTATTATTATTTTTTTTTACAGATTCTAATTGAAATAAGAACATAAAGTAAAAAGATCAAAATTCTCATAGGGAGTTCAAGGTTCTCCAGAATACACGTCAAGACTCCAGTTTGGGAAACGCTGCCCTAACGTTTTCAACGTGAGTAGTTTCTCTGACCTGAGAGGCCTTTTGAGTTATTTGTCAGAAAACCCATATAGACAAGTATACACACACACAGACTCACACAAACACAAACTCTTTGTCGGCTTCTGCTTGTCTTGACCTGCTGTATGGACGCTATGTGTGTTCAGCTCGACTAGAGTTGTCAATTAAAGTGCCTTTTTTGTCTGTCTCGCTATCACGGGAATATGCAGAATGCTCACGCCCCACTTCCTAACTCTTTAAATAACAAGAAAACATGAACACCATCTACATAAATAGGATAGATTGTGATCAGTTTTCGAATTTTATTCAAGAACAGCTTACTTTTCCAAAGTTTCTAGTAATTTTCTTTTTCTAATCTGAGACAGTATGTTTCCAACTTTATCGGCAGGCAATGAGAATTCTTGTTGGCACTTGAAGTAAACTACTAAAAGTGGACACACACAATTTTCATCACAAAAACCCCATGAATACAAATTCTGCAAAACAATGTCACGGCTGTGAGTTTTTAATTGAATGAGTACTTAGAAATCCTACAGAGCTTGAGATTTTTTAAAAGCTCTAGTGAACATGAGACAGGAGAAATGATCCAGAACTGTCAAAGGGTATGCACAGAGACACACAAATCTTTCTGTGTAACTAACATCTATAATAGACACAGCTTGGAGTGTCTTGGAGAAAACACTACTTTGTCTTCTTTTCAACCTCCTAATAGCAACTAACACGCATTACACCTTAACATACCTAAAAACTGTTGATGATGTTGACTTTGGGCAATTACAGTTTGCTCAACAGACGTGCCTGTCTGCTGGCCACTTCCGGTGAAGCCGTCCGCAACCCCATCCACTTTCTGCATAGGCTTGTACCTAGAGGAGTAGATGGGGAAAAAACAAATAAACCGAATTATTCCTTGTCTTTTACATGCTACGCCAAACTCCCACGGCATTCAATTTTATTCTCTCTTCTTTAATGTCTCATGATAGTTGTAGGATTTTTTTTCCCTGACTGTCTCAGAAAGTTAGGATGAAGAAATTTTCTTCAATAGTGAAAAATGAAAAGGAGAAGGTACTTAGGAAAAGCACCAGGTTTTGAAAATTCAGAAATTTATCTAAGAACAAAAGAGTTACAAGGTCTTTCTTTGGGCAACAGCGGCGAAAATGCCCATGATTATATGGAGTCTGAATATAACTTCTAATGGCCAATGGATTGAGGGTAAAACATTTTAAAGGTATTGGGACTTTAACCTGGAATAAGATCTAGGAGCTGGGGCCTGAGAAATGTCAGTGAATGGCTTTCAATTAATTAACATCTCTCAAACATGACTCAGCCTACAAACTCTCCCACACTTGTTTTCATGTTTCCTAAAGCCTCTCATGCATCGCAAGGCATTCACCCCCACTGACCCGATCCTCATCTGCAAAATCAGACCACCGGCATCAGCTTGAAGCAAAATACATGTAGGACTCCATCTACAAAGTAGGTTACCAAATTAAAGAAATCAACAGAAGCAAAGTCGGCTAGAGTTATGCATTTACGGTCAGGTCCTATTAATACAAACTCAGGAATGTTCCAGCTAAGACAGAGCAAACAGGCTTCTGCCCAGGCGAGAAGGAAAAACTGCGGGGACAGAAGCAGCACATATTTGACAAAGAGCCTGGGCGAGTCTCTTAGGACGGGCAAATACCAAGTAAGAAAAGCAGCAGCAACTCTAATTTCTTCTTTTTCTAAGATTTCAATTATTTTCCTTCATTTTAGGAATTCAGAAAAACAGAGAATCCTAAGGAAAAAAAATTAAAATCGACAATAAGCCTATTACCTAGAGATGGCATTCACTTTATGTTTATTCTCATTATCCCCCCTTTCTGATTATGTTTATAAACTAAACCACCAAATGCTCTCTCCACGCAGACACTTCCTCTTACAAGTCAACTGTGCCACTGGCATGGAATTACTGTGCATCACAAATGTCCCCGACACACGAACAAGATACATGCAAAGGCACCGGCACTGTGGGAACAGAAACGAAATGAACAGGCATCCAGTGGTCGGGCTGAGTTAGGAGATGACTCCATCTTGAATGTTATGAATGAGAACTCAGACACACAAGTCTTCGCAGAAATAAAACTACAATCCCTCATAATGACATTCGCATTCGTTTCCTACGTGACCGTAGCTCACAGAAAACTACGGGAAGCAAACAAAGTCAGAAGATGAACAGGGTGGAAAAGGAGAACAACAGAGTTCATCCGTGTTACCGTATCTGATGACCCTGTGCTGCCAACACGTGGATTGTTATTCTCTAAGGACTTCAAACAACTCAAACCCATCCTTTTATTAATGGGGGGGGGGGAGGGCGGGGAAGATCTCAAAGTACTTTTACGCTGGAGAAAATGTGCTAGAAGTGTCACTTATGAAAAAAATTGAATTTTTTGATTTTTTTTTCCACCTTAAAGAATTATTGTGGAGAAGCAAAACAAAACAAAAAAAGAAAGACTTTTACGAGGCAAGTACTTGGAGTACCCGTGTGGGGAAGCAGTTGCCGGTCATTCTGTTCTGGAAGAGCTGAATGATTTTATCCTTAGGGAAGGTTCTCCTCCTCTTTCACCCACTCCAAGTTTCCTTTGATTTTAGCCCCCACTTTTTGAGCTAGGAAATTTTATATCACTAATAGGAGAGGCAAAAATTGTTTAATCATGTTTCTTCCTTTAACTAATGGAGTTTGGGATTCAGGGAGCTAACAGACAGGAGGTTAAAAGGATTTGAACTATTTACCCTGCAGAAGAGAAAATGGAAATATTTCCTCTAAGTTTCAACGACATTAAAATTTAACATGGGGTTGGCGAGTAAGTAGGAGACTTGGCCTGGTTCCGTTGGACCCAGTTTCTTCTGTCCTGCACAGCATCTAGGATAGTATGGACGCTGCGCAGGCACAGATGTCAAGGGTGAGTACAATTTAACCATAAAAGGAAACGACGTTGGGGTCTGGGTGGCTCCGCTGATTGACTGTCTGACTTCAGCTCAGGGCATGATCTCATGGTATGTGAGTTCGAGCCCCGCGTCCGGCTCTCTGCTTTAGCTCTTCTGTCTCCCTCTCTCTCTGCCCTTCCCCCGCTCATGCTCGCTTGTGCTCCCTCTCACAAAAATAAATAAATGTTAAAACAAAAAACAAAAAGAAATGACATAAATTCCTTTCAGATTGTAAGTTTTCAGAGGACAGATGATGCTCTGTCACAATCTACTTGCACACAGTGCTTCTCAAGCCTGAAGCCTGAAGCCAGAATTATCTGCTTCCTCAAAAAGACGTAAACAGAGGAAACTCCTAAGGGCAGGGAAGAGGTATGATATTTTAAAGAAGCACCCCAAATCAGAGTACATCGTAATTAATGTATGATCATGCTTCCTAATAATGACATTGAGTGGGAGGCACTGATTACAGGTACACTATATTACGTAGGACATGGAAATTACATCAAGATTGGCCTGTAGATAAAAAGGAAGTAAGTTGGTGAATTCTGGAGAGACCGTGCAGGTCCGTATGTAAGAACAAATCTTATATAGGATAGGTAAAGGGGGGAAAAAAAAGGAAACAGAGTGGATTTACTCTAACTGTAAGATAGCACGGCGAACAGAGGACTGAATGGATACAGTCTGGCGGCCTGTCAACGGGATATCTTAAGCCAGAACCTAAGGTCCTATCTCCTCAGAGAAGGGTTTGGGGACGACTCTGGGAGTGGTTTGGGCCATAAAGGGCGGCGACATGGCTCACAGACAAGAGTGGTGTTCTTGTGAGCCTCTAAGTATGAGAGAGCTCCCAGGTAATCCTAATTTTTGCTTCTCCTGCTTCGCTTTAAGTCATCAATCATGTAGTGGCTTGTGCCCAGTGTACTGCCTTCCACGGGACTGGCATGTCCCCTGAAGAATCCCCAGAAATCACAGCCACTGGACAGAGGAAAGCTAGACATTCATTGTCCTGATGATCTAAGGAAAACGTGTGATCACTATCATCACCTCAGAGTTGGGTTTTCACTGGGGAGAAAGTTTAACAGGAGGTCAACAGTAGTCACCTTACAGACAGGCTAAACAGCTCTCTGCGGTAACTGATTCTTCCTGGAAGGAACAGGTATAGATGATACCATCTCGCATTAGGTTTTGAAACCTACACGTTTATCAGGATCTGGGTAGCTTTCCAAAAAATTCAAGTGCTAGACTCACCTAGATCTAGCCAGCAGAATCTTTAAAGATGGGGCTTCGGAATTGACCATTTTAACTAGCCTCCCAGATACGTCCTGAGTAGCCTGCACAGAACTAGCTGGCAGGAGCCTCTTGGTCCAATATAAATGCCTTCGGCCCAGTGTTGTACAAGTATGCCCATCACATCAAAGAAAAGTCATGTTTTGTACACTAAAGTCATCAATTTTCAATTTGTTCCCAGTAAACTACTTTCAGGATATAACCATCCGTAGGTAGATAATGAATGAATGAATGAATGAATGCTGAAGGTAACATATTTCATTTTATCATACTACCAATTGGTCTTAACATGTATGTAATCAATTTAACAAATATTTATTGAGCATTTACTACAGGTAAAGGACTTTAGGGGCATGGTTTTGAAAAGGCTGTGTATTAACAGAATTTTTTCAGGATGTGTTTTTACATTCTATTGGCTTTCATGATAACCCAACATTATGTTAACCGTGGCTGAATTCCAACTGACCTTTCAGCACTGAAAAACTGCTTTCAAATTTCCTGCCTCCTTAACCTTCTTCATAAAATACCCACCATTCAAACACTAAACCATAAAATCCAGAGACACTTTCTCCTGAAAAAAGTAATTCTTTGTTGAATCTTTTCAAAAACTGCACCTTTTAGAATTTAGGAGTATTTTCTCTATCCTATCTGCTTTATAAATTCAACAGTTTTAGATTATGTTTTCTTAGAGTAGATTCTTAGTGCTCCTGAGTCATACGTGCTCGGAGAAAGACCTGTGCTACATCAAACGAAGAAACAGCTCTTGGTTTCAAAATTAGTAAGAAGCAAATGATAATTTTAACAGCTTGCAGCCCCATGGGCAATCAGAGCTAAAGTTGTTAATGATTAAGAAATCAAAGAAAGTCTAATGCTTTAATGGCGAAGCGTGTGCACGAAACCTGTCACTAACAGAAAACAGGGTAAATTGTTAGGACTCTTCCCCCATGGGGCTAGTCCTACCTGTTATTTAGAACTTGGACAGCTGGAACTCTTCTGTAAAACAATATCTAATTCTGTCAATAATCTCACATGTACAGACACTGAAGGCATCCAGTGAAAGGCAAAGGATGGCCTATATTTATTATATTTACTCTCTTATATTTAGCAGTACCAGGATTGTCGACAGACTAAATGAAACACTGGGCAAAGTCCCTCTGAAGCAGGTGGAAAATGCCACCAAGTGCAAACTCTGAACTTCACAGGCCAACAGGATCTTCACCATTCATCTGATTGGCATGAACAAACATCGAAATGTTGAGCTCATAATCAGGGTAAGAGGCTAAAGTTTTCTATCGGCATCTTGAGATTGTCTTTAGAACAACGATCCCAGAAAATCTTTAGATGGCTTGGGGTCTGGGATGATTTAAAACACGCATAGGTCGGAGGAAGGCAGGAAGGGCTGAGAAGGCCTTTCTCTCAGATACTGACTCCTTGATGTCCCACTAAGTGTGTCCCAGGCTCAGCGACTGCGAACATCAACCCTGCTGGTTAGTGGCAGTTACTCCATCTCTTTAATTCTTGTTGGTGGCTTGGAACACTTGTGCCCTCATTAGCTCTACATCTACCGTTGGGCAAGGAGAGGAGGGAAAAACTGAATCCCGATGGGGGAGATGTATTAACTGCAGCAGGGTTCTTGCGGAAAGGAGGAGGTTGAAGCCGTTGGCTATAATGAAAGCTTGGATCATTCACTCACTTAGCAGATACGTAACAGAGCAGTGACAAGTGGGCTCGGTGTCCTCTTTGGGAGCTGAGGATGCAATGCTGAACGAGGTAGACACTATCCTCATCTCATGAATTGCTTCAGTGGGTCCTCACAGCACAGGTGACTCACGACTCATGTGGAGAACTGGTGTAGTCGTGCTGCAAATATGCACGACGCTTCTTTCACCTAGAGCTGGCCCTTCCTGTCAAACCTCTCCCCTCTTCCTGTATGTGGAAAATAACCACCGGATTCCACCTGAGGCCAAGAGGACAACCACCGCGGGGAGGACAACCCGAGACTCTGGGGAGGAACAAATAAATTAGTGAGCTCCTGGCACAGAACACAATTAAATGGGCCTCGATTTCCTCATTGGTAAATAGCCCCTGTAATTGCCAAATGAGATCTTGCAAAGGAAGAGCTTCTTGAAGGACATTTTAAATGTCCGATAAATGTTTGTCAAGAGGGTAAGTGGTAGCTGTTACCCTTCACAAACTTTACACAAATTGCTATAGTTAATAATCACTGAGCTGTATTTTTGATTCTCTCATCTTCAGTGGAAACCATCTTTACATCAGGACGACACAGAGCAGTGGCACAAGGAACAGTAGCTATTTCAGTGCCCTAGATTCCTTATGTTTCCAAAGGCCAAAGGCAAAGCACCTGATCAACTTCCCACTAAAGACTCCTGCCACCTCCCACTACCTCAGAGCAATCCACCGGGTGTAGACGCTCAGCTCTGTAATGACCCCAGGGGCTTCATGTTCTAGGAAAGGGACTGTAAACTACTGACAACAATCAAAGCTGAAAACCACTGGCCTGGGGAAGGAAGGACGGTAGGGAGGGAGGAAGGAAGGGAGGAAGAAATTGAAGAATGGAAAAGATGGAAAGAAAGAAATGGAAGCCAAAGCTGTCCAACCACTTGGGTTCATTCTTCTCTGAAACAGCCTTATTCTTAAAGAAACACTTTTCTCTAGCACACATGGTATAATAGTACAGAATCATAACTTCTCTAACCCTTGAATGTTTCCAGTTACTTAAAAAACTTGTATGTACTTTTTCCCACCTGAACTTCAAAACGATCAGTGAGGTGGTCTACTCTTCATTTCCATTTTGCAGATGGAGAAGCCAAGGTTCCGTGAAGATCACACTCTGCAGAAGTGCCAACACAGCCTCTACTCAACCCCCGTTTCCCAGTTTTAAATATGGGGTTCTTTCCACTAGTCTGTGAAGTCCGTACTAGAGAAGGTCTCCGAATGACCAGGGTTCCTGTCATTTGCCACTCCTTCAGAACACACGTGCTTTCACACTGGTTACAGCCAAGCAAAAGCAACCTTGCTTTATCATCTTTCCACCTGGCCTCGGTTTCCCCTCCTCTTAGTGCCACAAAGTTTCCTTCTTTCAGAGAATCCACCTCCTGTGAAGGGACCACTCAAAGAGGCAGGAGGTGACACATGTCCTCACTAGTTGGGACATACTCACTAAAGTGTGTTTTTCCTTTTCCTTTTTTTTTTTTAGGTTTATTTATTTTGAGAGAGAGTGGGTGAGGGGCACAGAGAGAGGGGGAGAGAGAATCCCAAGCGGCCTCTGCACTGACAGTGCATGGGGGGCTCGAACCCATGAATCTCAAGATCATGCCCTGAGCTGAAATCAAGAGTCGAATGCTGAACTGACTGAGACACCCAGGTGCCCCTCCTTTTATGTCCTATGCAAAAAGTTATCACGTGTACGTTTCCGCTTGGGTTATCTTCCCTCTTTAAAGGTGGCATTCTCATAAGGACACGAGGACTGGGCTCTTGCCCTGGCTGTATGTGACTGGGGGGAGTCATCTACCATTGATGGGCTTCCGTTTTCTCAATAAGAGGAGGAAGTGGCCTGGGGCTCGCTCTCTCCCAGCTGTGACATTCATGCTGCTGTGAGGTCTCTGTTGGATGTGATGGACATGTTCTGTATGGAGCTGCTGGCTGTTACGGGTTTGCTGGAGGAATGATAAACGCACTTTAATATTCTGAGAACAGATACTGAGATCAAACACAGCCAGCCCACAGTCAACAGCACGTGGCTCTCCATCCCACGTCTGCTACTAGGATTTGGAAAAATAACTATAATATGTATGCCAACAGTCTCTAGGTACTTCTTTTAAATACTGAAAATAAACTGTAGCAAATATTTTTACCCGGTTTGTACAGCTGAAAATTCCCGATCTTTTGGCTCTATAAGAACCTAATTTTTTTATTATCTAAATTAGGGCAAGCCAATTACCCATGAGTAAATGTCCCTGGAAACGAAAGGTTACAGTTAAGTGCAGAAGTTATTTTCATAGGAAATATTTTCGACAGAAGATAGTAAAAGAAGCTACGCCATGTTCTCTTGCTTTCTTAACCAGGACACTTTCCCTCTTCTCGATTACCTATAATGTCACCAGTATGCCGAAGTTATTACACTGTGTTAGACCAGATTCTGGTCCCTAGATCAATGATACTCAAAGGGCTACTGGGTTACCTTGGCCTTCTCCTGAATGTGCACACGCTGCTCTGTTGACTAGCCCAACAGTAAACAGAAGACCCCTGTCACCTTGTCACTTCTACTTCCTCTTGTCACCTGTGCTATCTCATGATCGCCTAGGAATCAAGTGGGCTCTAATCTGCTCCTTTAGGTACACGGCTTGAGCATGGCTTCATCTTTTGAATTAAGCTCAACTATGGGTTCTGTGACATCCCTTTTTTTCCACTCAGAAGCTGCTTCCATTTATTTCCAGACTCATGGCTATGTTCCATAGGGTGGGACTGCTGGGAATCGGACTTGTGGACAAGTGACAATTTCTCCTCCTCCCCTGGCAAATCTTCAAATGAGACGCCATATGTAAAAGGGTTCTAAAAATTAGAAAGTTACGCAGAACAATAATCATGAGTACTTCTACAACCACTATGCTTTCAGCCTTAACAGAACGTTCAAATTGCCTTCCAACTTGACTTTCACTCCTCATTGATAAAATGATCACTGCATGTACTCATTTTCATCCCATATGAACACATAAGACATGCAAATTTATACTATGGAAGCTGTGCGCATGTGAATGCATATCCTAATGCTTGAGGTGCTTAGCCCCTCTGAATATTCTAAAATATTAAACACAAGGGCTGCCATAAAATATTCTAAACCTTTCACATGTCACTTGAATTTTCACAAGAATGGCAGGCTCTTCTGTAAAATTTAATATATTCGATAGAATCATTTGAGTTTTATAAGCCATAAAACAAATGATACAATGCTTTCTTCTTCCATGGTCTTTCAACAGATACTCTTAACCCTCACATCCAGACTTAGGTAGAGAAAGGTGGCCTCAGTGCTAGTGTTTCTGAACAACGGGAAAAGTGGCTTCACTGAAGGCCTGCGAGTGTGGCCAGTCGGTAGAATCCCTTGGAGAGAAAACAGAAACCTGCCGCTGTCCTGCTGGTCCCAACGAGGGGGCTGTGAGGTTGATAAGACCAACTGCAATCAGTTAGCAGGACATCATCCCAAGAGCAACTGTACACAATCCAGGAAGTGTATCATGAAAAACAAACAGGGGCGCCTGGGTGGCTCAGACAGTTAAGCGTCTGACTTCAGCTCAGGTCATGATCTCGTAGTTCATGGGTTTGAGCCCCGTGTCGGGCTCTGTGCTGACAGCTCAGAGCCTGGAGCCTGCTTCAGATTCTGTGTCTTCCTCTCTCTCTGTCCCTCCCCTGCTCATGCTCTGTCTCTCTCTGTCTCAAAACTAAACATAAAAATTTTTTTTTAAATAAAAACAAAGGAAACTTCAGTACAGTTGGCCCTTAAGCAACACGGGTTTGAACTGTGCAGATCCTCATGCATTTAACATTTTGTCGATAACCACAGTGCTGTAAATGTATTTTCCTTCTAAGTTTCTTAATAACATTTTCTTTTTTCTATTATTTTACTGTAAGTATACACAAATTAATACATATAACATACAAAATATGCATTAACTGACTGAATATGTGACCAGTAAGGCTTCTGGTCAACTGGTCTATTATTAGTAGGCTATTATTAAGTTTTTTCCAGGAGTCAGAAGTTATACCCGGATTTTGGACTGCGCGGGGGTCAGCGCCCCTAACCCCCATGTTGCTCAAGGGTCAGCTATATTTCTTTGCTTCTCTAACATCCTATGCCACAAGAGAGCAAACACCGCAAGAAACTAAAGTTGGTATGATTTGTTAATATCACTGAGGATTTTATATATACATCCACATTATGTCTAGGTCTAAAAGCAATTACAATTAGATGAAGATGGCAGGCTTTTCATGGCTTATTAACCTTTAGGGCTCTGGCATGTGTTTCATAAGGAGATCTTTGTGAGTCCCAGGAGCTGCTACCCTAACCCGGGTTTTCTACAAACAATGTCTCTTGAAGGCTACCATTTTGTTGAGAACTTGCTGGGATTCTTCGCAGGTTAAATCCAGCTGTCTTACATGCAATTTATCAAGTGCTTGTTCACGTTAAAGTTGGAATATGTTAGTTTTGAATTAAACTTTTTTTTTTTTTTTGGTCTCGATCTCAGCATCAGCTGCACTGTGCATGAGGTATGAGTAGAGAGAACGCACCAGAAAGTAAAGGCTGTGTACGCAGTCACTAACAGGTGCACAAAATAATTACAACCCAAGAAAATAACAATTCATTACAATTCACACAAACTCCATCTCCATATAAGGGACTGTTCTATGATTTATTTTATTGTATTTTTCTGAGCTCTTTTAATATATTTCACAGACTATACCTCAAAAACCAGAAATCAGCAATTTAAAAAATAAGGTTGCGAAACTGTGAATTAAAAAGCTAAAAACCTTGAGATAACCTTTATTTAATGGCCAATCTTGACCTGAATCTTCAGTCTGGGACACTCGCACCAGAAATTATGATTGTGTTAAACTACTTAACAAGCATCTTTACCTCTGGCCTGCTCCCATTAAATATGTCTTACCCAAAATAAAAAAGTTACCCCTCTAGAAAAAAAATCTAGAAGTTTCATTATTCTGCTCCAAAGCCTTACACAGCTTCCAAGATACGTTATACACCAACCACAGACTTACTAGATTCGTATACAACCAAGTCCTCCAACAAATGATCCAAAGTACGTTTTATTTATTTATTTATTTTTAAAAAATATTTTAATGTTTATTCATTTGAGAGATAGAGAGAGACAGCATGAGCAGGGAAGGGGCAGAGAACGAGGGAGACACAGAATCTGAAGCACGCTCCAGGCTCTGAGCTGTCAGCACAGAGCCTGATGCGGGGCTTGAACTCCTGAACTGTGAGATCATGACCTGAGCCGAAGTCAGATGCTCAACCGACTGAGTCACCCACGTGCCCCCCCAAAGTACGTTTTAAATCTCCTCTTGTGCTGAGCCAATCTCCCGAGTTCTGCCCGTGCCATGCGAGCCTCCCCAAATCACATAGTACTTACCAAGGATGTCCTGGACTGTACCCTTCATTTACCCACATTCTTCTCAAATAGCACTTTGCCTAGGACACTTCTCAATCCTCCTCTCTCAGGGTTTCCTTCAAATTCCTCTGTATGCCATTAATTCCTGGATCAGCACTTTACAGACTGCATTACTTAAGAAAAATGTTTCACGTGCCTTCTCTTCTAATTTCTTAATTCCTCAAAGTCAGAGCCTGTGGCCTCCCTGGGTACATAGGGTCTAGCAGGTAGTAGAGACGCAATCAATGCTTGCTGACTAAAGGAGGGACGGACCATTGTGTGATACACTGTTCCTCCAGCAGTGACTTGGAGCTAATGCTTCCGGCTAAGCTGGTGTGGGTGTGCAGGGGATCTGGCCAACCACCCCAGATCAACAAAGTGAGTCATCTGACTACCAGCGTTCAGCCCTCTTTTCTCCTACCTAACTCTTCATGCTCAATTGAAAAGAAAAATTATGCGGCACCTAGGTGGCTCACTCAATCAGTTAAGCGTTCGACTTTGGCTTCGGTCATGATCTCACAGTTCGTGAGTTCAACCCCCATGTAAGGCTCTGTGCTGACGGCTCAGAGCCTGGAGCCTGCTTCAGATTCTGTGTCTCCCTCTCTCTGCTCCTTCCCTGCTCATGCTCTACTTCTCTCTGTCTCTCAAAAATAAACGTTGAAAAAAAATTTTTAATAAAAAAAATTTTTTTAAAGAGAAATGGTAACTACTATTATGGCTGAGCTATACTGGTAAAAAGGGAGAGATTTTTCATTTTATTTATCCTAAACTGATATAAGCCACATGAGACTAGAAGGCCCTTGGCTATGTAACAGTATTATGAGCTTCTGCAAATCATTTAGCCTCTGCGGGACTGAAATGAAAAACAGAGCTATGAAGGCTTTGATTGTCACAGGGCTGAGGGGCCAGACGAGACAGAGGGATTTTTTTCAGTTCGAAGATCTAGGATCCCATTCATCCATACATCTACCTACACCTTCCTCCATCCACCCATCCATTCACCCCACCACCACCACCCATCTACGCACCCACCCATCCATCCACGAATGCTGGCGATCTCTCCCAGCTCTAATATCTACAATTCTTCATCTATGAAAGTTGGAGTCCAAGAAAATGTAAGAAGTCCTCAACGTTTAGCCAGTACTCATGTTATGCCAAAAAGAATGGCCGAGGGAGATGCAAGACAGCAAGCGGGGAACTCACTCACCAACGATGAACCAAGTTTCTCCAGGTGATGTTTGCTTGGGTTCACTCCTTACGTTTGGGGTTTGGTTTCGTTGGCTGAATAGGTTGGAAACTCACACTTAACGTAAAAAGGGGCCAGAGAGGCCAAACTTAAAGAAGTGATTTTAAAACACTTGGAACACAGACAGGATGAATGAAAACCTACTAAATCGTATTTGAGGACGGTCCACGTGGAAAAGCAGGCGGCCAGAGCCGCATTCGTGCACACTTAGGGACATCTGCCCTGTTGTTCAGAACAGAAAGGAGACGGAACACCAAAGGGGGCGTGGCTCCGACGGGCGAGCGGGACCCCGGCGCCTACCTTTGCTTCTGCTGCATGGGCTGCTGCCTCATCGCCATGTACTGCATGTCTTCTTGCAGGCGGTTGAGAGGGGAGTCTGGCTTGACGCGGATCCCGTAGTAATGGTATTTGGAGTTTCCTCTTCATAAAAGAACAGCAAACATTAGAGACACAGAAAGTCAGGCAACCCAATGTTCATCAGACAGGATGTCCGTTTAACTTCACACTTGGAACGACTCGGCTAAAAGCAGCATATTCGTTATTCGTGTTACGGATTTATGACCTGCCTGTTCTGGATTACCTGTGTATTTTCGTGGCAGCTACACTTGGAACAATCAAAATAAGATTCCGAATCCACCGGCGCAAGACCCTGTGAAAAATCTTTCCCTATAAACTGAAATATTAGTACAATAGGCCACTTATTCCATTTTAACTTGATTTTCAAGTTTACAGTCTAGATTTAATTTAGAAGGGGTAAAGGTAGAAAACATGCCTGGCCAACCAAAATTCATTAACAGGACAAAGGGCTACACGCAAGATGGGAATTTATTATAAAGTGGTTACACAAAACGAAGAAAAGAAATCGAATTCTACTGTCTTGGGTGAGTTCTACATGCTTACAATGTCTGTTACTGCAGGGATGGGGAAGGTACCTTCCTTGATACAGAATGCTGTGGGAAGGTCTGTCATGTATTATTCTGAAACCTAAAAGGAAGCAAGCATTTAATCCACTGATTTTAAAACATATTTTATTAGTCTCTGTTTTAATGAATTCATATTACTTTGCAGGCTGAATAAGATGTGTCACAACAGACATGGGGAAGTTTCTCTGTGAAAATGGCAAATTTCCACCTGGATAAAAATTGTCACAATTTTCCCATCTTCATGAGAAAGACCATGTTTGTTATTAGAGATGACAAAGTTTTGCTCTGAATGAAATTTGCAAATTCTTGCAAAAATAACATTTTAAATATGTAAATTTTTGCAAAGGGAAAATAGTTTTTCACAGGTCTATATATAGCAAGGCATCAGCTGCGTTTTCCATTTTTTTCTTTCATTTACAAAAAAGAAATGCAAGAAGAGCGTGGATTAAATATTTTATATAAAAATAGAACAGAGTTTGACTTCCAAGATTAAAGAACATAGATTAGATGAAGCCCACATATTCGAAGACATTACAATCTTATTATATAAATAATATTGCTAGTTTAAAAGAGTGGGGCATCTGAATATCTATGTAGTTTCGGCAAAGTAGAATGTATGGAAACTTAAATGCATTCCCCTTGCAGAGATAGATCTTGTCTCCAGAAGTCACTGCAAAATAGAGCAAAAAAATGAAAACAAAAAACTCAATTACTAGTGTTCTCCCTTATAAACAGGAGTAGGGTAAGTGGAAGAGGGGGGGGGAGGTGGGGAAGCAGGCGACAGTCCCCAGGGGACGTAGCCAATGACAGCTATGGAGTAAAATGGGGTCTCCCTTGAAGACTGAAATAGATGAAGTGTCTAGTTTCCTCCCTGTTTCCTGCAAATCAGCATTTTCGTTGGGTCAGTGGGGAGACGGTTGGGGGGTATCAGCATGTCCCATGGTCTTCTTTGCTTAAACTTAATTTGTAGATGGATGTGAACAAAAGACACCTTTTGATTTGCCTTTGCTTAGAAACGTGGTGACTTTATTTATTTGTTTATTTTTACCTAGCTCTAAAACCTCAAGAAAAAGTTCAGTGCTGCCTCATGATTTATACTTATTTTCTTTCTGTTCCCTGGGTTAGGAGGAGTAAATGAACGCTAAACCAGTTCTCCTGGAAGAATGAATCCTTGGTGCTTTACCGTCACCATCGTCACTGTCTCTACATTTGAGTTCTACTGTCTTCATAACATAGCATTCGTTTAAACTTTCCCCACTGGATTTCTTTTCTCCTTATTTTTCTAAGGCTCTACTTTCCATCTCTCACTGCAAACACCACATATAATTTTAAAAGGAACGGGAGACACAATTGTTACATAGTGAGGGGGCAAAAAAGAACACCAGAAAGTAAAAGCTGTGATATTGCAAAATGTACTTATGGAGTATGGATTCTACTCATTCATAAACCCAAACAACCCCAATTTTGGCCCTTTCTATTTTAAAGATGTGTTTCAAGGTTTGAATGGAGCCTCAAAATAGGACCCATTGAAATCCCTTTCAGCAACAAAAGGAGCACAACAATACTGCTATTAGAATGTTGAATAAAGCCCAGAGTCTCAAAATATTGGCATGGTATGCATAACTACTGAGCCTGAGCCTCCCGCTAGCGGATAGGAGGTTAGATCCCCAAATAATGATTTTTGTGGTTCTGGGAAAAGAAATAGGAGAAAAACAAAGAGCTTTGTTCAAGGGACTGAAAGCTTTAGTTCCTTTAGCCTGAATAGACAATCATATTCTCCAGTTTAAAATATATTATCTTTTCAAGTATAGGTAGAAGACAACATTATTTATGAGCAAGTGGAACCTCCAGCAATCTGAAAGCTGCACAATCACCTGAAATGCAAAAGGATGAAATAACTCACGCTTAGGATACAGAGACCTCGTAAAAGACACAAAATTGACACTCTCCCTTTTGCGTAGCATAAATTTACAGTGAAGTCAATTAGTAAGGATCTCTTTATTCTATTAAAAATATTAAATAGTCTTTACTAGACTATCATGAGGCTGTGACTTAAAACGAATTAAAGAAAGAAAATCTAATGTTATATGGCGTGGAAACTTTATTTTTATACTTTTTATTATGGATTTCTATAGGCTTTAGGAAATCAAAAACATCCATATCCTTCTGCCCAGCTTCTTAAAATATTCATGTTATGATAATTTGCAAAAACTATAGAAGGGCAAAAAAATGAAGCTCTACAGTTCCAGCCACTATTTTCATCATGTTTTGATTAGGAAGAACACTCCTAGCTCTTTCCGAAGGAAGGAAACGAGGAAAGAAGAGTCTTCTACTGGCTTCCATGCTATAGAAATACACTGTCTTGTAACTTCTATACATGGATGGTTGCACACTCAAGCCTAAAAAAGGCTAATAAGAGGTTAAACAGAAACGTGTCATTACTGAGGGCTTCAAACACCCCAATTTTTTTAAGTTCGACAAGTGATTTTAATTGATCTCCAAAAATGAAATGAAAAACTCAGCTTTAATTTCTTACTCTATTCAAAGAGAAGAGTTATTTATAAAGACATTTCAATATAATTTTGCAAGAGTCAAGAGATACATAGTTTTCCATTTACTATGTCACTTACCACCTCTAGTACGATTATTTTTAAAAAGAGAAAATAGTGATATACACTAATTTTTAAGGCACCATGTGTAAACCTTACATTAACAGTTTGGCTTGCTGATTTCTGTATGACATGAGAGGCCGTTCTTCCCCCAGCTTTGGGCAGCTGGTGTTTAAGACAGTGCATCATCCCAGTTTGGCGGTATTCACTGATTAATGACCTTTCCCCTTTTCTCAAGAGACTGTATAAACTGAGCCATTTCCTTATTTTTTTCTTTATATGTTATCTGTAATCAAGCTCTTTTGCTCCAACAATATCCTGAACTGCTTTGGTTTGAAAAAGAGGGATTCATTTAGGATCTTAGTTGTTCGTACTAACCTAGTTCCCAATCTCCTGGTTCGTAGCCCCATAAAAATTGACCTTATTAGTTTTCCAAAAGAAGCAGCATTGACTGGGTCCAGCTTGTGTTCCTGGCAGTGTCGTAGGTAGTGGTTGTACAGCGTGCTTCTAGGAAGGCTCACTCCCTCCGCGGTCTCGTAGTTGTCCAACAGCCACTGGAGCTGGTGTGAATAAGACAGGGTAAACACAGAGAAACCACAGAATTTACCAGAATGTCTACCAGAGCCCATGGGCGCAATGTAGAGAACTTAGGTTCTGTACTCAGCGACTTAGTTCATCTACTACATTCAACTACAGGACTTGGATTCATCAAACCTTGTCACAGGGTAGGTAAACTGTTGTAATTCAAAGGCTGGTGTGATCTGACCTTGAAAACTCTCAGAAACGTGAAGGGCTCAATATAATTTAGGACCTTGGACCATGTCTGTTCCTTTAGTCAAGCGCAAGTAAAAAAAAATACTATTTTTCCTGTATTGATTGCAATTTTGTAGACAAACACCTCTTCGGGGAATTCAAATGATCCCTTTAACCAGTCATATATAAAATTTGTAATTGGTACAGAACAAGACATGTTACCAAGCCTGGCAGGCTGGCACATAATATGTCTCTAGTGTTGGTATGGTATGAACAGCAGGATGCCTTGTATGAGTTTTTGTATTAAGTTTCTATTCACTTCCCTAGAATTTTAATTTATTTATCTAATTTACTCAAACAGGTCAATACCACAACTCTATTATCTACTGGGTAAAATTCTGCAAGCAGAAAGGAGGAAAAAAAAATTTAGCCATTTCTTCCCAGAAGGAAAGAAACTATTGATCTTTTAAAAAAATTATGTAATAAAAAAATCATTTATTACAGTCATTTGAGTTTTTCCACCTGAATGCTCTGGTTTTGGTTTTTTCCCATAATTTTGGAAGATACATTACAATGGTAGCTGGTAAAGCAACATTTTCTCAGTCTATTGTTTACATTTTAAAGGTCTGTATTGTCCTATGTGTACTTCTTTAAAGTACAGAAAGCGCAAAAATATTTTAGAAAGCATAAACTAGGTGTATTCTATTAAATTTCAACATTAGGAAAATTAAGTTATTAACTCATCCATTTGTTTATTTACAAAAGGAGAACTGAACAAACACTTAAATGATTCTCTCAAGGTCAACTGTCTCAGAGCACAACCTGGCTCCCAACACACATCTTCTGACTACGTGCACACTAGTTACTGTTTCCAAAAAGCAACAAATACTTCACAGTACTTGTCTCAATAAAATTTCCATACCATATATAAGAGATGTGATAAAGAAATGATATTTTACATACAATTTAATTAAATAGAAGTTACGGAAGCCCAAGAATTTCTTTATTGTGCGTCAATTATGAACCAGGCAATGTGCTAGGCACCTAGTGATGCAGAAATGAATGTGATCTCACCTCGTCCTCAAGAATTATGATCATATTCCAAAAAAAGATAATATGGACACTCAAAATACATTAAAACATTTGTCTGTTTTGCTTGCTTATTTTAAGATTTGTGAACAAACTCAAAACCTGGAAGTTCAGACTCCTCATATTAAAAACTTTTCAGAATTACTACCTTTGACTATGACAAAGGAATTGTCCAGAACCATTTTAATTTCAAATATTCCTACATGATGCTTATGTTTAATTAAAATTATGTTGTTAAACTCATACTGATGTTGGCTTAGAAAATATGGCCACTGAGCCTACAAGACCGAGCAGAGCACTTTTAAAAATAAAGTTCACGTTCCTCGTCAGGGAGACTGAAGTTCTCTGCGAACCAATTATGCATAATGTACATTTAAACATACCTGTTGCCTCTGTAATGTATACAACCCTCCCTTTTCAAAAGGTTACACAAAATAAACGTTCATTTACATAAGACAAAAAATTAAAGGTCAAAAAGAATTCTTTAGAGATGAATCATGTGTAACCTGTCAGTAGAGAAGTTTTCCAGAGGCAACGACTTCTAAGTGTTCTAAATGACACATAGAATAAGTTCACTTACACATATTCATTTGGTATAAAAGAGAAGGGGCAAAAAGCTTGGGAAATCCAGTTATTATGGGTCAGATTAGCATTCTGCCTACAACGGTGGGTCAAGATGTCTCTTGCGATTCTTCTTAAATTTTAAGATTTGGGGGTTATGAACACAATGGGGGTTGATGAGGCATGAAATATAGCAATACAAACCCTCCTCAGAGAGTTCATCCGCGCCTCAGTAAGATGACAGGACTCTGAAAGCACTGTTACCTCACTTGACTGGTGTTGGGAGAAGGTTTAGGAAGCCACATTGCATCAGAGAGCTAACTCTGGTTTTGTGTGCATTTAGACAGAGCCTTCTACTGGAATTCGAAATATGTAAAGATTATAGAAATATAAAACAAAGAAATGAATAGTCTTCGAGAAATTCACTTTCTGGAGATGAAGGAATAGAAAGGAAACACCAAAACCAATGCTGAGAAAGGCAAACATATCTGAACTCTAAATTTAATTTTGTGGAAAACAAATATTTTAAGTCTCATGCTCTACCGACTGAGCTAGCCGGGCACCCGACAAAAAACAAGCTAATCAAGTACCCACACCCACAAGCATGGCACATATAACATGTGTAAGTTAAAAATGCCAAAGCTTTGCTTGTCTATATCATCTACACTTCCTCATACAATAGTGCATATCGTCAAAGCCAAAACAGTATGATTTTGTGGCAAAAAAAAATACTAGAAGTCAAATATTCCTTCCTTTATGAATAAATAGCATATACATCTATACAGGAAGCCAATAAAGATATAAAGCGAATAAAAACAATTTGTTTAATTAATGAGCTACAATAGAAAATTTCTGTAAACTGTCTTAACTATTTGCTAGTTTTCTTGCAGTATTTCATAACTGAAAAGTAAAGGCAGAAATGAAAGAATGAGAGTTTACTAGTGTCTCATGATGCAGATAACTGTCGTGTAGATAGAATCTGAAAAAACAAATCTAACAATAAAATATTTGAAGGGTATGGTCTTAAGGTGCTTTCATCAGAATGAAAAGGACTGCAAATACTAAAGTTCAACATAAAATATTTAGAGTCCAAAGGTATGTTTACATATATAGAAGAGTTAATGTGACAATGCTTCGTCAAAGAAAACTTTTCACAGAAATAGATGATTCTAGCAAAAGTGGGCTTGAAATACTCAGAAGCCTAAATAATATTACTCCCACCCCGAAAGAACAATTTAGGGAAAATGAAGTTTTTACTGGATTGGCTAGGTGCTCCTCGGAGAAACGCTCAGCGAGTCAAAAACCTGGACTGACCGCTTTGCAAACTTCCGTTTTTGTCTCGTTTCACAGGCTTACCCACTCCTCTTCATTTCCAAACCAGTTTTTCAAAACTCTGAGTTCCCTTGTAATGTGTGTGTGTGTGTGTGTGTGTGTGTGTGTGTCTATGCATACATTTGTGTGGATACATATTTACATATGTATATAATGTATCTCTCTCTCTCACACACACACACACACACACACACACACACACTTATACACACTAAATAACGACTAGTTGGTCTGAAAGCCTCCTCGTGAGTGGGCGTGCTGACGACCACCACTTGGTCGCAGAGTTCCCTGCCTCACATCCGCAGGAGGCTGCCGGAAGGCTGGAGACCATCTGGGAAGAGCAGGAGGAGGTGGCGTGGAGGTAAAAAGCCCCGAAGGGAGCAGGTGGCCCCTGCTGCGGCCAGGGAGCCTGGGGACAGCCCTGCCACCCTAGGGAAGGGCGCCCAGAAGCTCGAGATGGAAGTGGAAATTGAAGCCACCAGATAAGATTTTGAGATTTATCAAGGGATTCTAAGGTGCATTCTACATGCCAGGATTTCACCTTCAAGTTTTGACACAGTGATCAAACTGTGAATCAGATATTTGAGTCTGAAACACAGGATAAGAAGGGATTAATTTTCTTGTACGAGCAAGTTGGCTGTTAAGTGTAACCCAAACTCGTAGGCTTCTCGCGTTGCCCAAGAGAAGTTAATGCCTGTTATGAGATACAGTTTGCTTGGGTTTTGTCTTTAATAGAATGCATTTGGACACTAAAATTCCAGACCCTTAACACTTAGTAATTTAGAATGAAACTATTACATTTTTTTTACTCTTTTATAAAATGTTGTAAAATATCTCTTTACACTTATGGTTTGAAAAGCCCATAAAATGCCATAGGAACTTTTAACCTTTATCTTTAAAACTTGATTATTCTACTAATGAACCAACATAAATTCACGTAGGAGTGGAAGCCACGATAATGGCATCTGTCAACCTTTGCATTTAATCTGTATTAATCAGGATAGATTAAGGAAGATGAACAGTTTCTATTTTTCCCAAAGGGAAATACTGATTGACAAATAAAAAAAATACACATTGCATTCCCCAATTAACATCTAAATGTAACATTTGGCATTTTTTCCCAGATGGATTATTATCCATTAGGATCCATTTTAAGTTCAGTTCACTGATGATATGCATTTTGACAGGTATTATTTCTGTCATAACTTATATTTACAATATAGCAAAGTTGAAGGAAAGTGGGTATAAAACTAGGGTTTGCTTCAAGCTGAATAATTTCAGTAGCTAAACCCAGCAAAAATCATAAAACAACTATTTCCTAGATTATAAAAAGTATATAAAATAAATGCCTCTTGCTTTTTATAAACTCTAAGTGGAATTTTAAAAAAATGCACAAGCTCTAGAACATTATGTGGGAACTGGGAACAATTAATTTAAGAACACTTCTGCATTCACATTCACAATCTAAAATATCTCACATTGGATACAAAATAATCACTAAATGCCAATTTATATTAATTACAATTTAGAAGGAGAATAAAATAAACAGAAGTCTGCAGTGACACCCTAGTTCATCTTGGGCAGACTATATACATCATTTACCCCCATGGCGTCTTCACATAAAAAAGATTTAGAAACAAAAATACTTAAACAGAAATTATGATACGAATAGAGTGAATTCCATAAAGCTAAATCAAAAGTACCATTCTAAGAGACAAGGAGATGAGTGATGGAGGGGTTTGCAGGATTATATTATTTGAGAGGGGAAAAGGCTGTCTACCCCTAAACTGAAGGCTGCCCACGGGGAAATGATAGAGAGATCGTGCATTCTTCCCCTCACGTGCTGTGCAGGGACAAGTCCGCTTTACACCAACTGTGTTCACACAGCGACCCACCAAAGCATGCCCCATCATAAAGCTATGCATGCACGGGTCCCCAAATAAATGCACACACGCTTGGCAAAGGTACTTAGAACATGGAAGGTAAGATAAGATCTGGTCCCTTCTATTGTTTCTTGTGTTCATCCATTTAACAGATACTGAGGGAACTTCTCCCACGTACCAGGCACTGCTCTAGGCACCGTGGATGCATGAGTGGACAAAATGTATAAAGTCCTTATTCTCTTGGGACTTTAACTCGTTGACGTATATATACGGACTATCTGCCTAAATGGTGTTACTACTGAAATAATTGCCATTATGTGAATATTAACAATCTATGTCAATATTGACAGTGATAGAAAAAAACCTGGCACTTGGTGTAACCATATTCAGTTTAGTGGGGCGCTAACGGGGTATGAAATTGAGAAGTTATACATGCATTTCAAGCTGGAGGATAATTGCAAGATAATGGTAAAAACAGACCAGCAGTCCTAAGTACTGTTAAGAATACGCTGAAAAAGAGACACAAAAATTCAACACCCCTTTCTGCTCCACTCCATCTTCTAATGCGTAGAAAGGTGAAAAACAAGGTGATCGAGTCTGGTTCTACCGACAGGAGGTTATTTGGTCTGACTGAATTACTGTAAACCATCTGTCAAAAGGGAAAATAGGAAACTCGTTCGATTCCATATTCCAAAATACAATACAAGAGTAGACTTTCAGCTCAAAAACCATGACGAAGATGCCTCTTTGGGAACTAGTAGGGGCCCCTGGTGGGCTCAGTCGGTTAAGCGTCCAACTTCGGCTCAGGTCATGATCTCATGGCTTGTGAGTTTGAGCCCCAAAATCAGGATGCTTCGTATTGTGTCTCCCTCTCTCTCTGTGCCTCCCCTGCTCATGCACTTGTCTCTCTTTTAAAAATAAGCATTAAAAAAAATTAAAGAAAAAAAACTATTAAATATGGGACACAAATTATTGATCCCATCTTCTAATGTTATGCCTCATGAAATCAATCCTCTGCAGAAACTGGTAAATCAGGGAACTGTCATCACAAAGTTGGATTTGTGTCCACTTAAAAAAATTCCATATAATGTCCTATACAGTGAGGGATAAGGGATAAACATAGATTTTACTGACATTTAAAATATGAACAACATATTTTAAAGAAACGTTTCCACTAAAATTTTTCTTTGCAACTGAACATCACCAATTAATTTAACAGAATTTAAAATGCCCTTGGCAGGTGGTGATCAACTAGAAAGAACACAGGCAGGAGCTTACTCCAGCTTTTGGATCAATCTAACAAGCATTAGGAGCATCACTAGCTTTGCAAGAACAGAAAAACAACAGGGTTCTGCTATGTGTCCAGGGAGAAACCTGCCTGATCGGTCGGCAGAAACGTGATCTTTTCTTTACTGTTTCTATACCGTCTGCACAATCGTTTGCATCTCGAAAGACTTGACGGTATGGGTGCTTCAGGTGAATTTAACTACCTCAGAGGTGTAATAAAAATGAATCAGGATCTCTAGGGAAAGATTATATCACTGCATGAGCAACATCTATGCCCACAGTATATACTGAAATGTCTCTGGCAGTTTTGAAATACTATGGAAGAGTCACTGTGCTGTGTGATAAAAAATATGAAGCCACAGAGTCGCAAACATTTATTTGTTGTTTGTGAAGCTACATTCACACATTCATTAACATTAAATGTTATTTCATGGGTTACAAGGGAATGGTAGTTTCAAAAAAACCCCTGAAAAGTTTCAAACAAATCCACAAAAATGTACAAAAACACCCCGTGTTTTTATACCTACATTACTGGTCATGAAATACTGATAAATACAGGTCATTCAAGTAAAAACAGCATGTCGCATATTTTACTAAACTATATGATTCAAGTGAAAACAAAGTATGAATTTAAGAATGAAACACAGCTTCTCAGAAGTCTGATAGTTCAAAAAAGGTAACTGAAAACTCTGGGTGTTCTTCTTCTTCTTCTTCAGTCCCTTTACATTTTTGACTAAAAGTGAACGATATTTTTACGTGCCATTTTGAAAACACAAACACCAGTTAGTCATTACCATCCCCTGAAAGCACACAGTCCCTCAGCCTTTATACACAACTGCAGAGGCAGGCTAACACAGCAGGGCTACACCGAATGAAATACACAGGAGAGTGACATACCGCATACAAATCAGATGGGGGGGATCACATTCCTTAAATGGTTTCACAAAGAAAGGCCAAACTATATATTGCTTTGAAATTTACAAACCATACTGTTCACCAAAATGGCAGGCATTCTCCGAACTGGCTAACCTGTTTTTATTTGCCATGATACTTCCCCTTTTGAAAAAGAATAGGCATCTAAAAAATGTGTAAAACACAAGGACAGTACTTAATGTGATGTTGGAATATAAAATTTAAACGTTTGGAGAGTCAATTATTGAAAAAAGCATAGCGAAAACATTTTCTGTGAGTTAAAGGCTTCAGGGTTAGTGAAAAATAACAATATTTTGTTTCAGTTGGGTGATCCAATTTTGAGACTTTTCAGTCACAAAATATGGGGAAGGATTTTAAAATCATAATACGTTATCTCTAAAGTTGAGAATACATTATTGGTTAGGAGGGAAGACTCTCTTACTGTAGTATTGCACATTGATTTAATTTAACAGATTTGTGTAAAACAGATCGAAGTCATAGGCCTATTTACTTTCCCCCATATATTCAGAAATACAAAAACAAAAATTAATTTTCATTTGGCATTTCCATCAGTTCCTCCAAAGTTGAAATCTGAAAAACATTTACAGTTTCACAAAACTGTCACTGCTCTTGTCAGACTTACCAGTGTCAAAGTGACGGATGATTCTGATAACAGTTAAAGGCTTCAAGGCGCAGTAACAATAATCCTGTTTAATATCAATTACTAGCAATGTATGGCTTATCTAGACTCTCACTTCTTCTCCTGGCCCAGGTTCATTTCTCTGTAGGTCTTAGGACCTGCGCTCATCTAGGTCGCTGTTTCCTGCCCACCTTCTATGGTCTTACCGGTAAATAAATCATTTTCAGACAGTTTACCGTTGGGTTTGGCATGGATCATCTTTTTCCACTTAATGTTACTGGTTGTACAAGTAGACACGACCGTATCTCTGCTTTAGACGCAGAGAGGCAGATTACAAGCCTTTGTTTCGAGGTAAATTAATATAAAACTGGAACACTTTAAGTATTTAAATCCCCCATCAATTCATTTCCACATGTAAATGGCAGCTTGTTATTAACTTGGAAGTGTTATATCTGTACCAGAACAGTACAAAAGCCTAGTAAAGCAGTGTCTTGGGGGCTCTATTATTTTTAGATATCCCACTGTACAAAAGAGCCATTAAGTGATACAGAGATCATAAGGGGCTGAGAAAGGAAGGCTAAGAAGCAAAATAAATAAGTAAATAAATAAAACAAGCATTTAGACGCAAGCAACACATGCGGAACAAGCAAGAGATTAGTTTACATGAAGAAGAGGCAACTTACATGGCTGTTGAGAAGAGAGCTTCTGTGAGTAGACAGACCGTCAGACTTTTGCAGCGTCTCAATCGCCATTTCAATCTGATAATAGATGTCATTAAAAAAAGGGCTCAAGACAAGATAGTGGTAAAAGGCTCACCAGAGCATTTTTGATAGATTCTCTCAAGTTCAATTTCTCCTTCAGTGGTGGCTAATGAACAGCTCTCAACTAAATGTGTATTTCCCCCATCATCCCGCCACCCCCAGAATAAAATAAAAATATGCACACTAATAAGAAGCCCAATCACAAAAGTAAACCTTTTTTTGAACATGCTGTAATCATAATCAGAATGAAGGCCTGGAGAGGAGGAACCCCAGGGGATTCTAGTTTCTATTTATGAGAAAACGGTCTTGACCTTCAGAGGTCAAGAGGTGGGAGCGTCACCACTTTCTAAACGGTATTTAATATTTGCTCTATTTTGTCGCAAAAGAAAAATTACACTGCAGATTTTATGTTTAACATGCATTAGTGTTTTAATGCAAATGTACAAAGACACCTTCATTAATGTTCAAAAGCTACTAAATCTATCCATTCCTCTTTTAACTTCTTATTGAAATTTGGACATGGAAGGTCATTAGTATGAATAGACACTAAGATGTAATCATGGCCCCTACATTATATTTTAGAAAGTGGTGGTGAGGCAGAGCTACTAGAAATGACAGCAGAAATGGAACACAGAAAGAAAATAATTCAGAGTCAACAAAGAAAAGAGACAGAAACAGTTTTATTCCCTGTAATCTTAGCATACCATGAGCAATGAGAACACCTTAATTAAGTAGCAGGTGCCAATAATAAACGAGATGCGCTCCTGATAACTTCATACTCCAAGGTCTCCATCCCTCAGCTCCTAGCCGCAAAGCATATACTGTACATTCAGGTTCTGAACACCTTACTCGGTATTTAGTTACTGGGTTATACCACCAATATCAACTGCAGTTAAATTTTTTTAAAAATCACATTAGGTGAGAAAGAAAAATTGACTGCATTACTTTTATTTCTACCACCTGATCAAATCAACAATTCAGTATAAGCAGCTATAAAAAATATTTAGTGCTTTCCAGTGTAAACGTACTCATAGTTTACAGCGGCTATGGAAATTACTGACACTTTGAAATTGTCCCCCCAACCCTACAAAAACAATGGATGGAAATGTCCACAGCAAAGTCTTTTTTCCCCCATCAACTTTGCAACTTCTTTCTGGTGGAACTTTATCCGCAGAATGTCCAGCCTCAATTATATCAACATTAAATCTAATTTTCTTCCAAACAACTTGGGAATTTAATCGCTTTAATGTTATTTTATGCTATTTCCACAAGTTACTGGTTCTTCCTCCTGAGAGTTAATAAAACAGAACACTGACAGAAAAGTTAGGTTAGAAATTACAGAAAACATATTTTTAAATAGATATGATACTTCATAAGATGCTGCAATACAATTTGTTTCACTGTTAATTTTTTTTTAGAACACAAAATTAAGTAACCTGGCTTCTAAAGCATTCTCCCTGCAGGTGGAATGTTCTGTTCGTAGAGTTTACCGGCATACTTGGAAATAAACTGAAGAAGGTGATATTGTACAAGTGAGAAAAGAGACATTACAGAAAGAGCAGTGTAAATGTAATGAGTAACCAAACATTTTACTAAAATGTTAAATTACAAAACTATAAAGGACCTCAGTATTGCATTTTTAAAAGGGCATCAATAAGTGTTCTTGTTTTCAAAGAGAACACATACTTAAAAAACAAACAGCTGAAAAGCCGAACCCTCGTGTGATGTTAGATCATTTCTATGAAGAATTTGCTCAAAACTCTAATTTGCTAAAATGCCTGCATTTCCTTTCAAGCTTGCATGTGGAAAATTCAAGGCTGGATTTCGGTCTACTAAATAAAAATAAAATGACCTGTGTCATGTGGTTTTACACATTTAGATGAAAGGTGAATATGATCAGAAATGTATCTGCAATACTGCTGGAGAAACCCTGTCTGCGTTTATTAATGAGTAATTCTAATTTCTTTAGGACTAAAAGGATTGGAGGTTGTTATTATCTTAGAGAGTGGGCATTAGAGGGGCGCCTGCGGGGCTCAGTCGGTTAAGCATCTGGCTCCAGCTCAGGTCATGATCTTACATTCGTGGGTTCGAGTCCCGCATCAGGCTCTGTGCTGACAGCTAGCTCAGAGCTTGGAGTCTGCCTCAGATTCTGTGTCTCCCTCTCTCTCTGCCCCTCCCTTGCTCACTCTGTCTCTCAAAAATAAATTTTAAAAAATAAAAAAAAAAAAAGTGGGCATTAGAAACAAACACTTTCCATTTCTTCCGTAAGCCAGGTAAGCTTTAGACTATGATTATACAGGAGGTTGTTTTCTGAAAAGTCAGTTCTCTGAACAAAGGTTCGAACGGTGCCCAGGGGTAGCTCTGAGTGAACAGCCATCCCGGAAGCGAGTCACCAGTAGCGGGCCTCGCCTCTCTGTAACCACCTAAGACCAGGTGACCCTGGACCGCTGCCTCATGATCAGATAAAAGGCGATGGCAACTCTCCTGAGATCAAGTGGCGGGGAGTTCCGTCCGAGAAGAGACGTCCAGCCTGGAAAGACAGGCCTTCTGACCATTAGGTGAGATCAGTGGGGTGAGTGAGGCCAAGAAGCTCCCTGTGGGAAAGAGCAGGGAAGAAACGACCGTCCCAGGTGGCCAGTCTGGGGACATGACTTCCTAAAACAATCTGGAAGACACAGAAGACCCTCACCAACATACGAGGGACGATTTAAGACCCTCCAGCTTCACCCGCTGACACAGGACTCCAGCAAGAACTGGGGATATCCTCTGGGGGTGGCGCTCAGCCAAGGACAGGAGACTCTGGTCCCGCTCTACTGCAGACACGCTTTCAGAAACAGGAGAAGAGGACTGTGCACCGAGTGTAGACGGGCTGCTGACGTATCAGAGGGGGGCAGGCTTCTGGTGCAGAAGCGAGAAAGCTGAGCCAGCGGCTCTCCAGCCCTGGGAGTCACGTGGTCTCAAAGCGTCAGATGCCACCGGAGACGGACTGCGGGGCCACGTCCCAGGGAGAGAGCTCAGGTAATGGGAGCTTCCCACCCTCACATGCCAGCGAGCTTTCTGACCACACGCTAGCCGGGAGATACGAAGACCTCGCTCCGTTGGGTCATGTGACAAGGTACTGTGCAGCACAGTGTGACAAACCAAAGCCGCTTGGGGCGACTTGCCGAGACAGTAACTTCCAAGGAAGCCTATTCTGAGAACCCAGACTTCATCAGACAGTGGCAGGGGCCTCCGTGAGTTCTGCTGGCCGTGAAGCTGAATTTGGGTGAAGAGAGAAGAGACGCTAGCTCCTATAAAAACATTATTTGGGATTGTGTCACCAGTTCGGAATTGGGGAATTAAAGTGAATACGTGTGTAACGCCCAGCTTCCCCAAGCCAATGTTGGATTCTCAAAGACAGAATCCCAGGGAACGGTGTAATTGGGTTCCTCCACTCGGACAAACGGCTCTCCACGGTAAGTCTGGAGTGCCAGTTAGAGATTATACCCACCACTTTGCTTCTGGTATAGAAAGTGGCATGATCACAACTGTGATAAAAACATGACCACATGTCAACAGGCAGGTTTTACTGCCTGTGTGGTAGATTCAAGAAGGAAAGACAAGCGTGGACACTGTAAGGCAAGGGAGAGTACAGCAAGTGTGCAAAATGTGAGGCCGTGTGCACCAGAGAAGGAAATCTGTTCTTCATTTCTCAGGAATCAGCATCAGAAATTCAGAAGAGGTCAGCGAGGTGCTGTATTTCATACCCAGGAGAGTTAAAACAACAACACAACTCAGTGGAGCTCCTACAAAAATACAGCAAACCCTCTCAGGAGGACACCTGTCACGTGGCGGGGGGACAGATACACAGCATGATAAACATGCGGCCTCAAGCCCAGGCTGCAAACTCGTTTCCTGTTGCTGCAGTGCTGCTGTCGCCTTGCTGGAATCAGGGGCAGGTGGAGAGTCTCTGACCGGCCAGGGACACCTTGAGGCTTGTGCCACAACCAGCCGAGAATCAGTGTCCCCAAAAAGGACTTGGGAGGAGAGACCCACGCACGCCCTTAGGAGAGAGAATGGGAGAGGGAAGAGGGTCGCATGGCGTCTGGGTGTCCAGGACACATTCTGTGTGCATCCTCTTTCCCCAAGCTCATAGACGGGATCAGTATCTACTTTTCCCCCTAAGGAGTGAATACGTATAAAGATATTTCATAAATACTTATAAAGATAAAATTGAAATCAAGAAAAAAATCATTTTATGTTATTTATAATTCCCCATTATTATTTATAATTGGTATTTACAGTTCCTCCGGATACTACACTATAGATGGGCCCTTCCTGTTACAGTAGAGAGTATCATATTATTATTACAGGATGGCCCCTTGTTTTGCAGGCTTGCTCCCAGCCTCAGGGGCCGAGAGATTTACAGAAGGTGGGGATCTGGGAAGACGGAGGTCAGTGTTCACCTCACCTGTGGAAAGAATGAGCGGACAGGAGAGCAAGGATGTGCAAAGAGGCTTCGCATGACTGTGCTCTGGAGAGCGTGACGCTAACCCTCAGCTTTTCCCGCTATAAACTCTGCAGTAAAATCCAGGCCACTCACGGATGCTGCGGGTCCGAGTAATCAAGGCTGGCTGGAGCACATGGTCCTCTCGGGAGTGGTTGATAATGTCAAAAAGGTGACCACAGTTTGAAACGCAGTGACCTGAGAAGAGGTGTGGAGCCACACGGGGCTAGAGAAAGGCTCCCTGGACATGGGATTTATACACGCATTTATGCACGCGCGCACAGAGGCCCAGATAGAGCAGCACGTACGTGGACAATTAGGACTTTCTCTTAATGTAAATATCAACCAGTCATTCCATTACATGCTAATGAGGCAGAAGGAAAAAGAATAATTCTATCACCGTATTCATTGTCTCTATAGGTCAAGGCGCATCTCTTGACTCTGAAATGGTTTTTAATTTATTTTAAAGGCTAAAGGTCAAGATTGATATATTGAACCGCCACTAAAATTAAAATGGGCCTCTTGGTAGAAACTATTTCCTTTCTAGAACTGTGAAAGAAAGTGATTTAAAAATAGAATATAATGCTTTATGGTTTATAAAACCTTTTTCACATTAATTCTCCTCTGATCTTCACAGCAACTTTGTGAAGCAGGAAAGGCAAGCAATATCATCTCCTTTTCACAGACTGGAAAACTGAGGCTTTCCGGGGTTGGGGGACTTTTTTGCAATTACTTCGGTATTAAGTAGCAGGGAATGCAAGACTCATCCCTCTAAATTTCACTATTCCTTGACCGAGACTGATCTCAAACCTGGGTCTTTGTGTGCTGAGCCTACTGCTTTTTTTCCAGTACATTCTAATAAAAATTAAAATGTCAAAAAAAATTCACTTTTCTTTCCATTTTATGCAAATATAACATAAATATAAATCACGTGGGAATATCTCAAATCAAAATTTCAAATATATCAAATGAAACTACCTTCTGCAGAGTAGCCTGTAAAATTAAAGTCTGCTAAATCGTTTACTGTTAACAAACAAGATTTACTTTCTGATAGGAAAGGGCTTAAATATGATTGATAAGTATTACTTGAAAATGATTTCAAAGTGATCATGTTAAAGGCAAAAAGAAGTTTTAAATGGATAGTTACATTTTAATCATCATAAAAGTAGTTGTTTTGCATGTATAGTAATTGCATTTTCTTGTTATTATAGTGTACGGTTAATCTCGCCAATGAACACTTAGAGAAACAGCAGTTTTGTTTCTTTGCCAAAGAATGGTAAATTCTTTAGTGAAACCCAATCAGGAGCATACACTTAGGACTGGAAATTTCCAGGGGCACCTGGGTGGCTCAGCTGGTTAAACGTCTGACTTTGGCTCAGGTCATGATCTCGCGGTTTGTGGGTTCAAGCCCCACGTCAGGCTCTGTGGTGACAGCTCAGAATCTGGAGCCTGCTTCCAATTCCATGTCTCTGTCTCTCTGTGCCCCTCCCCTGCTCATGCTGTCTACCTCTGTCACTAAAAAATTTAAAATTAAAAAAGACTGGAAATTTCCTTTGGGGTAATTGCTCCCCTGCACTCTAAGATGTCAGATTTTGTTTGCATTTGAGGTTAAGTAAGGCGGAAATATCTCTACTTGGTGGCTTTTGTTTAGAAAAGGTATGTGGGATTGCTAACATGACACAAAGCCACCACATTTATGCCCGTCAGAAATGACATGCTCCTGGTGTGTGTAGGTGGGGCGGGGCAGTTCCTACAGGAAGCACTTCAACCAGCAACATCAACGGAAAGAGCACTTTCACTCTGGATTTAGTCTCCACAATCACGCCAACACAGAGGTTTGCAAAGTGTGGCCCTGGCCGCTGGTTGGAAACTCACAACCACAACCGCAGACGTGAGCGCAAAACAGTGGAGACCGCGTCCAGGTCTCTATACAGGTCCGCCAAGGTGTTGCTCTCCTCTTCAATTTGCCCAAAGGTGTGCTTTTTGGAATGTAAGGTGCACCCCGTGAATGGGTTATGACGTCCATTATGTGGGTCCTGGTTGGCATTTCTAGAAAATTAAGGAAATCCAATAGAGTAGAAACTAATCAGACGTCCTTGCACAGAGCATGGGTAAGTACTGTTCTAAGGAACTGCGGTTTCAGTAGTCGCGTGTTTGTGAATGATGTGTGTACATACGTAATCATATATGTGGGCACATACAGATGTGTACTCATAAAGTTATGTATGTGTGTGAGCAACGGGCCACGGTGTAAAAGTCTCTCTCATTGTGGGCTGCAACCCCCAAACATCGAATGCTCTGCACTAGCCAGCTGAATCAGTTCCCTGCAGGTCACTGGGTCCTTTCTTCTAAGGATCGTGAGATGTCTCCTGGGCCATCTAGAATCGTCTCTTGCAGACAGTAATGGCCTGAAGAGAACACTGCTCTCTGAGCCGTTGATTCAGGTGGTACAGAAATCAGCACGTGAATACGTCACACCAAAGCAATGTTCACGAGAAGCTTAACTCGGACGGAGTCAGGACATGCTGTTCTTTTAAGACTTAAAAAAAAAAAGTAAAAAGTGTCCAGACGACACTCCTAGCCAGCTTTGGTTTGTGTCTCCTCTTAAGCCAGAAAGTGGCTGAGATAGAATTTCAATCTTACACACTGAGCATTTAGAACCAAAAGGTTTCAAGTCTTGCAAATATCTCACTGTATAAAATCTCCTCTATCCACATAATTTTATGACATTGAGAGAAAAATGTTAAATTGCTAGGCTTTCAACATGAAGTTTTGGCAGTTTTGTACTACCTAAAGCTATTCTGAAATATTTATGAGGGAAAAAAATTTTGGATTAAAAAAACTTGCATAAATTGAATGTGTTCTGAGAATATTTGATTTAAGTTGGCGGATTGAGATCAAGACTGTTGTTTTGGTTCTCTGATCATTCTGTAGAGCCCGCATCCCTCCACCCTCACCAGGACGCAAAAGACTGGCATTATCCATGCACGACAATACAACTACTTTCTGAGACATCTATTCCATAAGCACTCAGGGCTAGAATTATCCTTTAGGAACCAGCTGGGTTAGAATTCAGGGTTACGATTCAAGGCCAAGTTTATATTTGCAAATGTATAATGAGATTCCAAATCTGCCTTTTGCAGATTATTCTCAGTATTAAAAACATTTTTTACAATGTAGTCTGTATGATGACTAAAACAAAGGGTTTCTCAAAGTGTGGTCCTGGGTCAGAATCACCGAAGTATTGGTAAAAAATGCAAATCTTGGGCCCTTCCTCACACTGAGCCAAGAGCTGTGGGGAGTGCACACTAAAGTTGGAGGAACACTGCACTAAAATATTCTCAAAAAAAAGTTTTTTCTCTTTGCCAGAGTCAGAGTGCAGTAAACAGGAGGTAATGGGCATCCCCACTCTGGTCTACTACAGAGTGACTCTGAAGTCTAAGTATTATTTGGATTTTTGCTTCTCTTTCATTGTCTTCCTGCCCAACCTTCCAACCTTTAGGCAGGTTTGCAATTTATATTAGCAATATAATCAGAAGGTCATCAGAATTTTGGTGAATCTAAAATCCATCCCTCTATAACACATTAACAATTGTGTGATATAAAAAATGATGTGGTGAGAGAGAAGATAAAAGTCGTCACTTAAAAGAAGTCTGTGGATTTCCATTTTTGCCTCTGAGGATCAGCTCGCTTTCTGGAAGACCAGAATTGGCTCCAGTACCCACACTGCAGAAGCAGAGAGTCTGGTCCGTAGGGAGAGCTCAGTAAAGGGGGCAGTGAGGGACTGATTAGAGAAAATAATCAAGACAGGAATACAAACACAATACATTCACTTTCGCTCCAAAATACTACAAACAGATGCAAAAATCTTTACTAAATGCAATGCCAGTGTCCATTCTGTGAAGTTCCAATGGTTTGATAAAGGATGACTGTTTCTAAAACTTAGGAACAAGGATTGATTTGTGACACCTCATTGCCAGTCCTTACACAGGGCATGTAAAGAAAGGGTTACCTGTATTTGGGGACATGGCCAAACAGATACACTTTATAATCATCAAGGGCTGCCTTGAAAATTTTGCAAATAATAAATCACTTTTTTTAAATAGATAATGTATTCACATGCCTCCATGTGTTTTTTATTCTTCAAGCATCCTTCGGGAGACATCCCTGTGCTTATATAAGCATATGCAGATACAGGGTTCTATTTAAATACAACCTCTTGCTTTTTCCTTTTATAATATGGAGATCTTTCCGGCTCCCTAAATCTACATCTATGTATGTCTCTCCATATACATGTCAGTATATACACTTACTTCCTCATTCTTGACTGGCTGTAGAAAATCCCACTGAATGAACAAAAATGTACCAAAACTTGTTTACCTACTACCCTGCTGTGGGTCAATTAAGTCTTTTCCCAATTTTTCTATTATAAAGAACCCTCAGCAGAATACGGCTGTTTATGCATTTTACGTATTTGAGAGTATCGTTGGTAGGATAAATTACTGGAAGTACACTCTGGGGGTTAAGGGATATGTGTGTTGTCAATTTTTATAAAAATGTCCAGAGTGCCTTCCGATCCTGTGCCAGTTTACATTCCTATCAGCGGTGCAGGGGAGGTGCGGTTCTTTCTCCCCTTGGTCAGGGTTACGGGGTCTTCCAGCTTCACCTGTGTGAAACTTAAACCATGGTCTCTGTTTGGGGTTTACGTTTCATTTCTTTCTCAGTGGGCTGCTCATTCATTTACTTTCCCCATTTCTTGGTCTTTTCTTTTTCTGATGGGGTCATAAGAGTGGTCTATATATTAAATGCATTAGTTCTTTAGATGTAAGGTCTCCAAACTTTATGCTGCATTGTTCTTGCCCTGTTGCCTTTGCTGACTGTGGTTTCGGTCACGAGAAACGTTTTCAGTTTTATGGAACTGATTTTCTCGGGCTATTCTTTGTAGCTTCTGAATTTCACATCAGCTTCCCCATTACAAAAGGATAATAAGACATTGTATTCTTCGATCCAAGCGAAATTAATTTTTGTACAAGGAGTTAATGTATGGAACCAACCAAATTTTCTCTTCTAGTTACCCAGTTGTCCCGAACATCATTTATTGATAATCGCTTTCTCCACTGATAGCCGATGTTGCCTTTATCAAACACTGTATTCCTACATATATTTGGCTTGTTTATGGTCTGTAGCCCACCAGTGGGCTATCCTGATCTACTCAAGTGCTGACTGTTCTGTCTTAATTATTACCATTTTATAACGCATTCGAATCAAACTATAAGGCTGTTAACATTACTCTCCATTATTTCTCTTTTCACAAAATTTCCTTCGCTCTTCTTGCCTGGTTATTCATATGAACAATCTTTCTCATAAAAAGAAAAGAACCTATTGGTATTTTGACTGGGATCATATTGAAATATTAAAGTTAAGAGGGTTAAGAATGTTTTATACTAAAACTTCTTTTTCAATTATTCAAACTCTTTCTTGTGTTCCTCAGGAACTTAAAGAGTTTTCTTCACAGATGGATCTTACACAAATATTGTTCGCTTACTGTCCAGTATATTTTAAATTCATTATACATGAGATCTTTGCTTTCATACTATTTTCTAATTGCTGTTGTTTTATCTGGAAAAACTACTGACTTCACTGAATATTAATTTTACTAAAATTCTCTTATTGTTATAGTTTTTCATTTTTAGCATATCATCTGTAATGCTAGCCTCATTATCTTTCAATTTTCATATTTTCTTTTTATCTATCCACATCTTTGATGTAATTTTGAAAGCATGATTTTAAAACTCACATCTTCCTTTCCTACCAGGCAGATGTGTAAGGGACTGAAACTTATGATGAGTAAATGTAAAGTAAACATGTACAATTATTTCTACCTTTCTACCATTAGATTACAAAACTCCTAGCCAGTGAAATGTATGGGTACTGACAGTTATAATCAAACACAATAGGCAGATTTTAAAAGAAACCAGATAATTCTATGGCCAATGAAATCAACTATAGGTATGCATGCTGAGAAAGTGGCAATCAAATCATATGGTTTTGGAAGATAAATTGATAAACATGGGAACATGGAGAAATTCTCTCTCATTTGAAAACTGGTGACTGGTCAGAGGCATTGTGTTGTATTTTTCCTCATTAAACAAAAAGATAAGGGCCAGTGGTAGAGGCAGTATGAGAATTTTATGGGTCTAACTACACTACAGTAATTGCACTACTGGGCATTTACACAAAAAGTACCAAAAAACACTAATTCAAAGGGATATGTGCATCCCTGTTTATTGCACCATTATGTTCAATAGCCAAGATATGGAAGCAACCCAAGTGTCCACGGAGAGATGAATGGATTAAAAAGACATAGTGTATATAAGCAATGGAATATTACTCAGCCATAAAAACGAACAAAATCTTGCCATTTGCAACAACATGGATAGAGCTAGGGTGTATAATGCTAAGCAAAGTAAGTCAAACAAAGAAAGACAAATACCATATGATTTCACTCTTCTGCAGAATTTGACAAAAAACAAACAAGGGGAAAAAAGAGAGAGAGAGAAACAAACCAAGAAACAGACTCTTAACTACGGAGAACAAACTGACGATCACCAGAGGGAAGGTGGGTGGGGGAAAGGGTGAAAGAGGTGTATGGATTAAAGAGAACACTTGTGATGAGCACCGGGAGAGGTGTGGAACTGGAGAACACTATACTGCACACCTGAAACGAATATAACTTTGTAGGTTAACTATACTCGAATTAAAATTAAAACTTCATAAGAAAATTTCATGGGTCTAATGACTCACAAACTACAGTGTACAGTGTAATTTAATTGTCACCCATACCTTTCATATTTTATTGGATTACCTGGTCTTCCTGAATGAAACATGACTTTTTTCCCTTCAAAATCTAGAGTAGTTTAAACTGATGAATTAATCTGAAATTTCACTTATAAATACAAGGATAAAGCAAAAGTTATATAAGAAGATAAGAGGTCACCTGGAACATAGCTATTTGTATATTTACAAGCAGAATTTACAAACATCCTTAAGCCTTCCTAGTCTAGATTTCACGGTTGTGAGGTTGAGCCCTACATCGGGATCTGCCTCTGACAGCATGGAGCCTGCTGGGATCCTCTCTCCTCCTCCCTCTCTCTCTCCACCCCTTTCCTGCTCATTCTCTCTCAAAATAAATAAATTTATTTTTAAAAAACCACCTCTCTAGATCTCGATTTCACATGAAATAGAATCTAGCCATTACTCACATGTTTTATAACAGACCTGCGTTCTGAAATGCTGTTTCTCTACGAAATAGCTAAAACTTAACTCATTATCCTCTTGCGTTAGAAATTGAGGGGACTCCATCAGCTAGGCTCAGGAGAGGCTGAAGGCCCCTGTCATTCTATTGGTCTTAACCTTCTAGTTTATCAAGATTTTTAGAAGTAGAATGTCTTACAGCCTTAACCATAAAATTACTGCCTCTAGACCCTGTCAGCTTCCAGGCTGGCGCGGAGCGGAACTGACTGACAGCTGAATGGAATTTAGATGAAGCGATAGAGACCACCAGTCACTCAAAGTCCCACTTTATTAAGTGCTTTGAAAATGAGGTCCCAGAACCTTCAGTCAATTTAGGATTTAGTACGGGAGGCCAAAGATGCAGGGTCTCTCTCTGAGGAGAGTCACGTGGGGGCTCAGGTTGGCCAAGAGAAAACAGGGTACAGGGAAACAGGAAATGCTGAGATCATAACGGACATACAGGCTTCTGGCAAAATAAGTGGAGTGTTTTGTTCTCTGTTTTGATCAGTGGGATTGCCTGGAAGACTAAGTAAATCATTTAAAATAGAGATTAGGATGTCTGTAATACATGAAATATTAATATATAAAATAACTGATACATGCATATTTATGCACGCTTTTAAATTAAAAGATTTTTCTACCAAGCTTTATATGTGATAATTAAACTTGGGGCGCTGGGGTGGCTCAGTCAGTTAAGTGTCTGACTTCAGCTCAGGTCATGATCTTGGGGTCCACAGGTGCGAGCCCCACATTGGGCTCTGGTCTGACAGCTCAGAGCTGGAGCCTGCTTCAGATTCTGTGTCTACCTCTCTCTCTGCCCCTCCCCTGATCATGTTCTGTCTCTGTCTCAAAAATAAATAAACATTTAAAAAAATTAAAAGAAAACCCAGTAATTTTAATCTCATGTGACTATTTTGCTCTTCTATCTCTATACAGCCATAACCCATAATCCAACATTATTTAAACATTTCCCCCCCTTTGGTAAGAGAGATGGGCAGCCCTGCCCGCCCTGTTCGTCATGTCCCATAGACACGTGGAAGCCCTTGCCGGACTGACGTGAGAAAGAATCTCTGAGATACACCGTTAGATGAAAAACAAGCCAGAGGCCGGACTGTCGTTACTGCTGGTATTCTTTAACATGTAAGGAGGAGGAGGAAGACATTCTGCTAGTATGTTCCTGGAATACCTCTGGTGTGATACTCAAAGAACTTGACACGCTGGAAAAACCCTGAAGAACAGGGTCAGGAGGCCACTGCACCATGCACACTCCGGATCTGCTGGGTGGCGCTACTTACAAATATGTAACTGATACATACACACAAATTAACAAAAACAGAAGAAATGACCGCTGGTACCACTCCAGCAAAGGAATAAGAAGGGCAAAAGCATTTTCTGGAGGCACTAAACATATTTTCATTCACCTTTTTCTTTTTCCTTTTCAAGTAATCACTATACCCAATGTAGGGCTCAACCGTATGACCTCAAGATCAAGAGTTACTCACTCTACCAACTGAGCCGGCCAGGCACCTCATTCATCTTCTTAGAAAAAAAATTCCCTTACATCAAATCCGTAACATGTAAACCCCAAAATAAGGAAACAAAAGCATCTATACCTCTTAAGCAAATTCTTAACTTCCTGTAAGTTACATAAGCGAGGCCAGACTTTTATTTATATAGCAGCAGATGGACATTCAGATTTTCTTCCAGGTAAATCAAAGAAATTATATTTTACGTTAATCAAAAGAGGGAGAGGTATGAACAACATTAGTTTCAACACATTTTCCTTGTGCCTCTTGGTGGGATCTACTTTTAGCAAGAGCCATTTACCATATATAATCACTAAATGTATATATAGAAAGGTATAAAAATTAGCTTTCATATCACAGTCTAAAAAAATGATTAATGTAATCTTATGTAGTTAACAAGAAGAGAAAAAAACGCTCCATAAATAACCATCTAAGTATAAGAACACAAATGTTATTTTATAGAGTAGTGAGTAAATAAAGCTTCTTAAATTGCTAATTATTATAAAGTCTGGTAGAACTATGTTCTGATGAGCACAAAAATATCACTAACTACAATCACAAGTTTCTGAGCCTCAAATGCAAATTGGGTTCAGGTTCCAAAATTCTAAAAATTCTACAAATGGTATGGTTATACAGGAAAAATCATGAAGGAAAAGAGTTTTAAGGGAATAAAGACATCCGAGGAAACCTCACGGCAATGCAGGTAGGAGAAAGAGAAAGGATGTGATAAGTCAGAGCCGTGGCTGGAACCAGCCCTGTGCCATGATGTCCACGTGCTCCTGAAATAGTAACGATAGACAGATCCCGAGAATTATTCACTTTATAAAACATAAGACGTTTAATTAGGAAGCAGCTTAGTTGAACTCACATCCAGTGATGTTCCAATAATGTTCATTTTTTTGACGCTTATTTAGTACTATCAGCAGGAAATGCCCATTAAATGTGTGTATACACATATTTATGTAAGTTAAAAAAATATATATGTTCTATAAAATTTATACACATGGACTCCACTGACCAAATTAAAAAAAATACAGTAAGTAAAAGGAGAAATAATATTTTGGCCAAATCTGAATATCAGTAGTTTACACCATAATATATTCATAAAATAAAACTGTATTTGTTACCATCATAATCTTTCAGAAAGTTCTGATATTTCTATGGAACTTGAAATCTGAACATTTTTACAATGCGGAGATCAAATACTAAAACATGTTATATAAAAGATTTTTCATTTAAGGGTGTAAAACTAAAGGAAATCATATGCTCAAAATCTCTATTAACGATTCAGAGATCCTTCTAGTGTAAGAAAGATGGTTGTATAGTGAATATCAGACTAGGGAAGAAAAGATCCAAAGTGCTATTTCTTTATTTTTCTTAATAATGGCATCAATTTAAAGTGATCTTTTCTTTCCCACTGGCATATCCTGGGAACTGGTTTGCAAATGGAGTAAACTTTCCTTTGGTTCAGAAGTCATTCCTACTAAACTTAGATGACGTATTTCTGTATAGACTGAGGTCAAATGTGACAGGGAGTTAAGGCAATTATTCTGAGAACCAGAGCAGGAAACCACGCACTGAGTAAAGGTTTGTCTTGTTCCCAAGAACTCGAACTTAACTAGTGTCCCATCAGCTGAAATTAACTGACTATATATCCCACTTATCAGAGCCTCTTCAGGGGCAGCCCAGCTGACTCCTTCCCAGGACGGAATTCTGGCCAGAACAGAGGCTCCTGCTACCCGGTCAGCTGCGTCAGGCATGCCACAGGCGGCAGGCTGAATACTAAAGGGCAGCCTGAGAAATAAACTTCAACAGCACAGCTCCGCTCAATGTTTGAAAAAAAATGGCTGGAGTCGTGACCAACAAGCGTTAGATATTGTGCTCACACGCATGCATTCCTTCGTTCTACAGAGAATGAAAAAGATACGTGGAAATCAGTAAATTTCCTTTAAGGACATGACATCTCTCAAAAAAATCTCCAGTTCTAGGAGTCTAAACAATCAGAAGCTGCAGACTTTCTAACGTTTGGCCAAAGGAGAACGGTGGAAAACCTTACATAGGCTTCCTGGCTCTTCAACTTTGTTAACTTTACTGGAGAAACAGGTGTGAGACTGTGCACAGAGTTGTGAATCGACAGAGATGAAGATATTCAGGGCTGTCAAGAGGGGGGTCTAAATCAAATATAAATTTTGGTCACAAATGCAAGATACTACAAAACACACTAGCAGATGTATATTTGGACACTAGGTATCCATCATAGGACACCCTAACATGTGCTTTGAGGAGGCACCTTATGAGTTTTCCATGCAAAAGCCATCTTTTGATTTAGCTTTTTTTACTCCTTTTGCTAAAAAGGAAATTTTCTTGTAAAAAAAAAAAAAAAAGAAAGAAAACAAGCTACCAAAGAATATCCTTAATGAAAACCTTAAATATTAATTTTTAAGAATAAATTAATATGTACAATAAATACCAGGAATTGGATTAATAGGCTTCCACTATTCCTGGTTATTATAATTCAATTATTTTAAGTGTTAGTTTAATTTACCAAGTAACATAATAAAAATCAGACATCAAATTTGTGTAATGGATAACGTAAGGAGCAGCGCCACTTTGCATAGTCTACACAGAAAACCAACACAACCAAACCGATAACACTTCCTTTGTTATGTTTGCACCTGTATCGCCATGACCCAGAATAATCAATTTCATTAACTCAGCGATAATGTGAGTAAAATTAGTAAACCCACTCGGAGTGGATGGAGATGTTTAACAGCAAGGCTGCCGTCGGCGTGAAGGCAAGCAGGGAAGCCTGGAGAAGGCTTGAGGACAGACAGATGGCATGCCAGCATGGGAGAGGGTGGGAGCAAGGCAAGTGGAAAGAACTCTTTCTCCCCATTTTTTAGTTTTCCTAAGGCCTTGATAAGTGACAAGTGTTTCTCTTTCCGCTGAAAATGACTTTCTGGGGGACCGTTATCAGGCACGCTATAAAGTACGGGCCCCTGATCTACCCCTTTTCCTTTTATTAAAGATAGAGCTATTTTGACACCTAGAACATTTTGCAATTCCTTTGTAACTATTAGGATTTTTAAAACTGGGAGGAAATTAGGAATTCATTGAGTTTAACTAAGCCCTTATTTTACTATTAGAGGAACTGAGGTCCACAAAAGCCATGATTTAGTTCCTAATCTATATAAATGCCCTGGTGTGACAAAAAAAGTTTAGAAATGCCACATTTAGTCTTATTAAAAGCAAAAGACAAACACACATAAGAAATGTTTCAAAACACAAAGAAAAAAGTACAAAAAAGAGCTCTCCCTCAGGATGGTGAAGTCATCTATTCTGATGTTAGTAAGAAACGGCAAATTACACATAATGGGCTTTAAGAACTGGATTAGGGGAAAAGTACTACATGATGAAAAGTATGAACACGTGTGTTGATCACCAACCAAAAAATTGGGTACAAAATACTTACCAAACACATATTACATCTTGAGGAAAATCCATGAAATGAGAAATGTTAAGCCTCTCGTAATTATTTTCTACCAAATTTGTTTCTACCTCTGTTTCATTGTAAGAACAAAACATATGGTAAGATCACGAAATGCACTTAATCCAAACCCCCAGCTCCCCTTTTCACTGCGCATCTACAAAACTGGTTCCACTACCGCCCTGGCCAGGTGGTTCTCAGTGAACATTCGCCTTCTACTCAGGTGCGGTGGGAATGGAAACCTAGGGACACAGAGTTTGATGACACCAAATTCTGCACGGCTTTTTATCACTCCCTCTATGACAGCCTCTATGAAACATGAACATTTCTTGTGTCAAAATAAATATTTTTCTTAAATTTAAAAAACTTGAAAATTCAATTATGTCGGTGTTTTCTTCCTCACGCCTGTTAACAGAGGCAACATGGATGTTTTTCACTGGAATGGCCTAGAGCAGGGCTTTCCAACATGTCTCTCTGGTAGAATGCAAAGAGAGCTTACAACATGGCATCGGGGTGAACACTTTTAATTTTACTATTTAAGGATGGGTTTTCATATACTTTAGGAAAAAATTACACATGGTTTTAGGAGTGAATCCATTTTAAAAATACATCAAGTAAGTAACAGTAGAGGTGACATGAATGTGGCCAAACTAAATAGGAAGGTCTGGGAAACGCTGCTCTACAGATGGTAACTTCTCTGGCGACAAGTTAACATAAATATTACTGTTCGGGAGAATTCCAAACTAAGTTGTATTTTACTCTATTACTTCCTGGCTTTTATCTCAGAGGCTGGTGTCAATCAACGTAATATAAAAGCAATTCCTTTCTGTAGAAATTTAAAGTCTTTTACCGGATATCCCTGAAGGAAGTCTATGAAAACTGGCATTAGTAAGACCCACCCATCTTTCCATTATTAATAAAAACTCCCCAATGCACATAATTGTGGGGCACAATATCAATATCGTTCTGCATAGTAACACCGCATGTCCCACTTTCTGGACAATGCCACAGGGCTGACGCTGCTCCACACGTCCCTGCCCAGCCCAGGAATTGTACTGTTTTCCCCCCTCCAGACAGGAAAATGCACCACAGAGGCCACCAGGAAGCTCAATTAAGCAAATCAAAACTCAGATACTTACTGTCGCCGGGGAGGCCCGAGTGGTGTGTGTCACTGAGTGACCGGAGTTCTCCATGGAATTGCCAATAAGATAGGTCCCTCCAGAACTGCTGATGAGTTGTCCTCCGGTGACGCCCATCTGAATCCCACCAGTGCCCACCATGCTGTGGGACGAAACCACGGTGGTCACCTGCGCAGAACTCCCTTGGGTATCAAAGTAATTCCCTCCAGTGTTTTGGCTGTACATCTGCGTTTCTGTGTAAGGATAAGTTGTTGTTCGGCTTTAAAAGAAGAAGGAAAAAGGAAGCAATTTAGTAGCTTATTTCTGTGATCTAATTAGTCTTTTCTAGTGTGAATATATGTTTCAACGACATCAGCTCATTAGCCTTTGGAACAAGGAAAGTTTTGCGTTTTTATATGAAACTTTATTCTGGACATAGTTGGGTTGCCTCCCTGAATGAAAGTACCTCAACATCCCTCTACTTGAGAGCTTTTTGCCCTCGGCTAGTGCCTACCTCCGGCACATAAATAAGTTCAGGTCTCGTCCATGTAAGCGTCCCAGTTTTCGAAAGGGGCTGACAAGTCAACTCCTCCTGCTTCTCCCCATTCCTGGAAGACTGGCAAGCAGCTTCGTGACCGAGGGAGTGGGCATGGGTCTCTTTCTTGCCACCATACGGACCTTGAGCGAACATTCACCCACCCTGGACCCTCAGCCTCTCTCTTCCTCCTTCTCTGCCTTCACACTCAGTTTCTCCTGGAGGAGATCACGCCAGCCCTTCGTGTCTTCACTTGCACTTTGCAACAGGTGTAGTTAAGCTTCTGCCTTAGATTCTCATTGCAGTTGCTTTTAATAAGGTCACTCGTGGCCAAATCTAAATACCAAGCTAAAAGGCTATTGTCAATCTTTGTCTGTTTTGACCAGTCTATAGCATAACATTGTTGACCACTCCATGGCGCCCTTGCCTTCCTTCCCCTGTTCTGATTAAGTAGCTTATTTGCCTGATTTATTTTTCATTTCCAGTGGACTATAACTTACATTTTAAGCTGACTTTGGCTTTTAACGTCTCGTTCTGAAATAATCAGAAGCTCACAACCAGTTGCAAGAGTAAAGTACGGAGAGGTATAATATACTTTTATTTAAAAAATTCAGATATCCAATTAAAATTCCCAGTTCTATCATCATTCTCTTCAACCCGCCACACTCCAGAGCTGGCCACTCCTGAGAGTTTGGTGCTCATGTTCTCAGATCTTCTCCATGTATATACAGTCTCTCGGTCCTAACCTCTCTCGTTTCTTAAGTTTCTACAGCATTTCTCCCCCCCCCCCTTTTTTTTTTTTTTTTTTGCTTTTTCTACCACTACCTTTCAAGAACCTTTTGGAAGCTCTTGCTTTCTGGCACTTTAAGTACTAGGAGTTTCTGAGGTCTCCACTTTCAGCGCCTTTTTTCTCATTTTTATTCAGATCACCTGTTTTTACCCCGCTTCTAATAAATGGCCTTACCTAACTTAATCTCTCTACTTTGTGATTATGCTTTTACGAATTTAAACTCTGGTTCCTAACAGCCACCTGGGGATCTCCACTAGGAAACCTCGCGATAAATGGGAAGTCCCCTGTATAAAATGTAACACATGACTAGAAACTCTCCATCTCTCTTACTCCTTTTTGTACAGAGCACCTCTTGGAGGAGGGCAGCACCACCATGCTCCGCTTTGTAAATTATTACTGACTCTTTCCTCTTCCAGCCCGGCAGCACTCACTAAGTCTTACTACTTTGACCTTTGAAATAATTCTTCAACTCTCCCTTCCATTTTCATGCTCCCTGCCTTCACTCACAGTATTCTCTATTATAGTTGCCCTCTAACTGGCTTCCCTTCCTCTAATTCGGTTCTCTTCCAGTCTACCTTCAGCTTTGCTGCCAGGGGACCTTTTCTAAAATTCAACTTTGAAAATAAAACTTTTAAAAACCTCCTCATGAATCTCTCCGGCCTTCGGAAGAAATTCTAAACCTTGCTCTGCCTCACAAGACTGGGCTAGGGCCGGTGCGCATGTGATCTCCGGATGTGGGACCAGCCAGGTCCTCAAAGGCCTTCCTCACTCACACCACACCGACCTTTTCACTGCCTCCCCCCCAGAACTGTTTTCTGTACCCCTTGTCCTCCGTGGCCACTCCCGGTGGGGCTGTCTGTCTGGTTCCCTGAACTTTCCCAACACGCTGTGCAAACCGGAACCAGCGCCTCATGCACCTACTGCTAATTTCCTCACGTCTTTGCACTCCTGTGAGACTACATTTTATTCCCCTCTGTGCCCTCACCAGTTAACGCACTTGCTGGTACCAAGCAGGCACACTAGTCAACAGACACAAATATGATCCTATTTAAAAGTGTATTTGATATAATAACCACATTCACAGATTTCTAAAATGTAAAATTCTTCTTTGTTTTGTTAAAACGTGAAAAGTTACGTCAACTATTCTAGATGTTTTGGTATCACTTTAAGCAGGTCATTTAAACCCATTAGAAATTATGCTCGTAATATAATTTATAAAGTAAACTTTAGTAAAATAATAAAGATGCTCCAAAATATTCTCCCCTCAGTGAAGTTACTGCTTTCCTGAAAGAGTTACCACAGATCCAAGTATAAATTTAGTTTGGGGTGATGAATGAGATAACGCTTTTTGACACACAGAGAAATGCCATTTACAATAAATACACTTCATCATGGCTCTCTTTCCCAAATGGAAGTCCATTTATATTTCTTTCATTCCACATTTATACAACAAATAATAGTCATGTTGATTTCAAATTGAGGTAAAAAGAAATGTGGTCATTTTAATTTTTCCAATAATACAATCTTTTGTTGATATTTAAGGAAAGCCAAGTGAAGTGTAGAAATAAATAGGTGACAATAAATACTTCCACAAAGGTGAGTACGGGGCTCGCTTTCCTTCTCACGGTCCACACAAAATGATGACACACGCTCCTAGCACTAACTTGATTTCACAAATGAAACATAAAATAGCTAAAGAGAGTTCATATTACTGACCATTTCCCGTGCAACAGGCACGAGTTGATGTGCTTTTCAGGTATCAACTCATTTAATCCTCACCACAACTCTGTGAGGGGGGTACTCCTCTCATTTCTATTTCACAGGCAAGGCGAGTAAGTTTAGACAGATCACACAGCTTTGCCCGAAGCAAACAGCCAGTAAAAACTCTATGGATTTGGAGTCTGCCCTTAGCCCCCGCTTTCAACCATTTCGTCAGGAAATAGAACTTTTTCTGTATGTCAAACATATCTGTGAACGACCAGGGGAAGAACCTCCACAAGGCGGTGCAGGGAGGGTAGGCCCTTCCTGGGGCCGCCTGGGATTCCCTTGCCCCCACGGGGCCCGCTGTCCCCAGCACCACACCTCCTCTTCTGCAGAAGGCGCCCTCGCCGTGACGAACAGGGAGAGGTGGACGGGGCAGGAGTCTTTCAGGGGACACGTCAGCACCTCGCACTTGGACTTTAGAGGTTCTGCGCTCACGGCAGGACCAGGAGCAGAGCCCATCGCTGCTCTATCCTAAGAGAAACTCCCCAAGGAATCTGGATCCCTCCCTCTGCTGGGCAAGCCTCCTTTATATACTCAGTTCTCAGCGAGCAAGGTAAATCAGACAAACGCACCGCAGATAATACAAAATCTCTCTAGCCCTCGAGTTAGTATGAAAATATGGCAACCGACTTTAATTTTCCTACTTCCGCTAGCAGTTAGAGATGATTCATGAGCTAGAAAGTGAGAGAAGAATGGGAAAAGGGGAAAGTCACTAAAGAACGTGCCTGACCCACAAACTAACCTCATTCCTTGATGATGAGCACAAAACGGGGGGAAAGGCTACCACACAAATGACATTGGGGTAAAGACTGACAATTTCACGGGGGGGCAGGGAAGGACACATTTTATTAGGAAATGAAGTGTCGTGAATTGTTTCTGAATATGTCTCTGACAAACAGGAAGAGGGGAGACTTTTAAACTGGATCATGGAGGCACACCGCAGTATCCTGAGGCCCTGTCCTTTTAAAGGTTAGGAAGATAAAAATTAACCAATGCTGGAGTTCTGCCTGGAGCCTGAGCATGCACAGGAAACTCCGAAAGGTCTCTGCCATGTCTACATGCTCTAAACTCCTGGATAAACACTGAAAATTTTATGTAAAAAAAAAATAAAAAAGAGCAGACAACAGCCCAAACAGTTCTTTCTTAAGTAGTAGAAGTAATGACTCTTTAATTCGGATACATCACAGCAGCCTACCTTTCACACTGTGTAAGGAATACATGTGAGTGATGGCTGGTACACTATCCCCACCCCCAAATTTCCAATACATATGTTCCAGAAAATTAATCAATATTTGGCGTATCAGACTGAAAGCAGCGTACTTTTTCTGGTGCGCACATTCCAGAAACAGCTAAATTCTCAGGCAGTTCTGGGCACATCTGAAAAATGCTACTGTGTTCCCTTTTGCTTGTTCTTCACTGATTGCCATGGACTGTTACGAAAATAATGCGTTGGACTATTTCTACAGCAGAAGAGAGACCTTTCCATTGCTCTGCGTGTGTATCCAGTAACGAATGTAAACACACAGGTATGTGCATGCTTGTGGAAACAAGTTTCTTCATAGCGGACTCTTTTATAAGGTTCTATGTGAATGTCAGGACGACCCACTGAAATCAGGGAATGAGTGCTGCCTGCATCCCATCATGCCTCCGCATACAATCTGGCTAAGCATGACCCTGAATATTCCCAGCTTGCTCATTTACTGCAATGACTATGTCAGTTTAACCTCAGCTATAGCCAATTTTCTGTTTTCTTTAGCTTCCAGGGTCTTATCCACAAGTCCAGCTTTACAGTATCTCCAAACTGTGCACTTGTGCTTCACCCAGGTTTTGAATCCCCTCCCACCAGTACGCCAGTCAACTCTAAAATTAAGCAATGGCGCTCCAATCGTAAACCAAGGAAATAAAATCTCTTCCGAGCTTTAGTACCCTAAGATTTATTGTGAGGATAGAATATGGCAATGTGGAGCATTATAATATCTTACATTGAAATGATATTTTATCACTCCACTGGCTCTTCTGTACACATTCTTCTAACAAATATTCCCTGGGCATCTATTCTGGCACGTGGAATAAAAGCAACAAAACAGACATGAAATCTACTCTCATTAAGGATTATATAATATACGAAGTAGGTGGTCAAAAATAAACGAAAACAGTAGTAGGAAATTTTCCTAAGTTCGTGAAAGAAAAATCAAATATGAAAGCATAATAAATGGTAGGAGGCATATTAGAATAGTCAAGAAATGTTACCTAAAGAAGAGGTATTTAGCTTAAAACTAAACGAGGAGAGAGTCCACTCTAAGGAAAGCAGAAAGAAAAACCTATCAGTAAGAGAGAACAGAATGTGAAAAGCCACAACACAACAAAGATCCTGACATGAAGAAAGAAATTTGAAATGAGAAAGATATTAGAAAGAAATGAGGTTGAAAACGTAGGTAAAAATTAAACATGCAAACAATTTAAATATTTTTTTTAACCGTGGGTCCCATTGACAATTCTAATAGTTCACAACAGCATTACAAAAAGAGACTGGCCTAGCCAGACAATAATCAAGCATATTATACCTTATTATTTTGGGGATCATTCTGAGAAACGGTTATTTCTATCCCATAAGTACATGGTGTGGGTATGCATATGCTCATGTGTGCATGTATTTACCTGAGTATAAAATGTATATCTAACTGTGGAGAGTAGTTTACAAAGTTTGAAAAACACAGTTAAGAAACCTGAATCTAGTATTCAGCTGAGGCAGGAGAAGGAGACTTGGGTCTGGGAAGATGAAGCAATGTTCCAGCTCGAGAAATAACCTGAAATAAAGCCTAAAGCCAAGGAGGTAACTAAAAGCCATGAGAAAAGGGCATGGCAAACAGGGCCCAGTACAGGTGGGTCATGTGAGAAGATTCTGGAACATGTTCATGAAACATGATAGAAGGTGACTTATTGAAAAGTGTTTCCGTGTCCTGAGAACAATATTTGTTTTATTGGACTACATCGGGGAAATAGGTAACTGAAGGCAGCCAAAATATCTTTTTAAAATATTTTCTAAAATGTTGAGAGCACCATAGGGACCTTGGAAAATCCAGGAACTAGTGGGAATTATTTTTAAAGATGGGGGGTATATTATCTCATGTAATTGGCATTAGGTGAATCACATGGGTTAGGAATTGTTGGGGCGCGTGGGTGGTTCAGTCGGTTAACTGTCTGATTTTGGTTTTGGCTTCGGTCATGATCTCACAGTTGGGAGTTCAATCCCCATGTCGGGCTTTGCTTGGGATTCTCTGTCTCCCTTTCTCTCTCTGCATGACTCTCTTTCAAAAATAAATAAATAAATAAATTTTTTTAAAAGGAATTGCTACCCCTCTGACACAGTCATGAGCAGAATGTAGTGGCAGCAGGGGCCCACTGGACTTCGCGGATGGGGCGTCATCTGTGGTCTGGGTGCTGCCTAACGTCCTTCTTACCCAGCCTTTCTCAGTCATATCCTCCAGACTTCTTGGGGATTCTCTCAGTCACAAATACCTTTCAATAAATCCCGTGTTTTGCTTCTAGTAGAGCAAAATAAGCCAGAGTTGGTTTCTGTTGCTTGAAATCAAGAGCCTTGCCTTAAAAAGTTTTCCATTATGAAGGTTTTATGTGTATTACAAATGCCCTGCATGGAAGGAGCCACATTATTTGGAACCTTCCACAAACTGGGTTCATAGGGTATATAATCTCCGGCTGGCTGGTGTGCATGACTTATCTGAGTCTTGAAACAGATCTGCTCTTGAAAGCTTCAAGTCAGACTGAAGCCAAAGGACATACCAGAGAGGTGACATATCCATTTCGTGAAAGACACCAAGGGGGAAACAGTAATTCAGAAAGGAATACACATGACATGACACTTAAC
>NC_043712.1:83242765-83273181 GCF_006229205.1 Suricata suricatta
CTAGGGATTTACCCAAGGGATACAGAAGTGCTGATGCATAGGAGCACATGTACCCCAATGTTCATAGCAGCACTGTCAACAATAGCCAAAATATGGAAAGAGCCTAAATGTCCATCACCTGATGAGTGGACCAAGAAGATGTGGTTTATATATACAATGGAGTACTACATGGCAATAAGAAAGAATGAAATCTGGCCATTCGTAGCAAAGTGGATGGACCTTGAGGGTATCATGCTAAGCGAAATAAGTCAGGCAGAGAAGGACTGATACCATATGTTTGCAGTCATAGGTCTAACAGGAAAACAGGAGAGACCTAATGGAGAACCAGGGGGGACGGAGGAGGGAGAGAGAGTTGGGAAGAGAGAGGGATGCAAAACCTGAGAGACTATTGAATACTGAAAACGAACCAAGGGTTGAAGGGGGAGGGGGACGGGGGAAAAGAGGTGGTGGTGATGGTGGGGGGCACTTGCGGGAAGAGCACTGGGTGTTATATGGAAAACAATTTGACAATAAAATATTAAAAAAAAAGAAAAGAAATACTACTCAGTATCACTAATAAAACACTTGGCTGGATTTACATTCAGAAGACAAGCTTATTTCCGCTCATTTCAAGTGTTAAAACAATAAGTAAAAACTAAATGCACTCATTGATTTGTTGCCAAAACAACCAGGGAGGAAATGAAAGAATGAATGTTAAAAGTCGGTAAGAATTCTGGCAACAACTAATTGAGCTTTCTCATTCATCCATAGTATTTTCATTACTCTACATGTTGATAATGTACAAGGTACTGGAATTATTACTTTAAGTTTTTATCATCCTATTACCATTACATGCAGATAACTGGAAATGTATACTGTGTATTTAAATTCTTTATTTCTGTAACAAAGGAATATAGTTCTCACATTTGAGCATCCGTCAGAAACACCAGGAGGGCTTGTTGAAACACCATTACTAGATCCCACCCCCAAACTTCCTGATCCTGTAGAACCCCACTGGTGCTTCTAACGAGTTCTCAGGTGACGTCAGTGCTGGTCTGTGGAACTCTGAGAACCACCGGACTGAAGGATTAAAAATGTGCAACCGTATCTCACAGGTATGAAGGGGAAAAGTACTGTTTCACAACTATTCCTTCTTTCAGTCTGAGTTTTTTCAAAAGTCTCAAGTGTGCTGTTCTAAAGGAGTTTTCTAGTCTAGTGCAGCTAACCCCGAGGTATTACTAAAATTTCCAACGTTATAGTGGTATTTAAGCACACCCAAAGAGTACACGTAACAAGTTCATCTGTCCTGACATCGTAAGTCAGAGAAGTGCACAGGGACTTTAAACAGCTTTGGTTGGAAATGGATCAAAATCCTTTATGATCCATTTAGACCAGAGTCCCTGGTCTAAATTCATAAATAAGAAAACTGAGCTGGATCAAATGGAAGTTCTATTTTTAATGTTTTGAGAAACTTCATACTGTTTTCCATAGTGGCTGTACCTGGTTATGTTCCCACCAACAGTGCCCAAAGATTCTTTTTTCTCCACAACCTCATCAACACTCGTTATTTGTTGTCTTTTTGATAAAAGCATTTCCCTGATGGTTGGTGATGCTGAGAACTTTCTCATGTGCCTGTGGGATATTTATATGTCTTCTTTGAAAAAATATCCATTCAGGTTCTTTGCCCATTCTTTAATAGAATTATTTGCTTTTTTTTTTTTTTTTTGCTATTGACTTGTATGAGCCCCTTCTATGTTTCAGATACCAACTTCTTTCAGATATGCGGTCTAGAGACACTCCCTCCTGTTTGGTAGGCTGCCTTTTCATTTTGCTGATGGTTTCCTTTCTGTGCAGAGAAGCCTTTTAGTTTAATGAGTACACTTGTTTATTTTTGTTTCTGTTTGGTGTCAAATCTCAAACATCATGGCCAAGACTGATGTCAAGGAGCTTACACCCTATGTTTTCTTTGAGGGGGTTTGTAGTTTCAGGTCTCATACTTAAGTCTTTAATCTATTTCAATTTTTGTGAGTGCTGGAACATAGCGGTCCAATTTCATTCTTCTGTATATGGCTATCCAGGTTTTCTCAACACCATTTATTGAAGAGCTTAGCCTTTTCCTATTGTATATTCTTGTGCCTTTGACAATGGTTTGTTGACTGTACATGTTTGAATTTATGGGCAATTTCTGGGCCTTCTATTCTGTTCCACTGGTCTATGCGTCTATTTCAGAGCTACCATGTAATGCGGCAATGCCACTTCTGGGCATATATCTGAAGGAAATGCAATCGGTATCTCAAAGAGCTAACCGCCCTTGCATGTTCACAGTAGCATTATTCATAACAGCCAAGACATGGGAACAAACCAACTTGTTCATCAACAGATGAATAAATGGATAAAGAAAATGTGGTAGACATATATACAATGGAGTATCATTGAGCGAATGCAAAAACATGATAAACTTTGAGGACATAATACTAAGCGACATAAGTCAGGGAAAGATATGTATTATATAATCTCCCTTTTATGTGGAATATAAAGAATTTGACTCATTAGAACAGAGACTAGAGTGGTGGTTGCCGGGGGCTGGAGCTGGAAGAAATGAGAGATACTGATCAAACACACAGACTTTTCAGTTAATGAGAAAGTGCTGGGGATCTAATACACAGCACCGTAATGATGGCTAATAATACCGCATCATATACTTGAAAGCAAAAACAGAAACTGAACAAATATATACATGCACATAAGCCCAAAAATGTTTTGTAGTAGAAGACCCCCCCCCTCCAAAAGCTGTGTTAAACCATGTTAACAGCATCTTAATTCAGTTCCAATCATTCTCCCTTATGTATTTAAACCAACGATGTAACACTTCAGTAAAGCTGCAGGATATAAAATTAACACACAGAAGTCAGTTATGATTCTATATACTAGTAATGAAGTAGCAGAAAGAGAACCATTTACAATTGCACCAAAAAGAACAAAATGGTTAGAAATAAATTTAACCAAGGAGGTGAAAGACCTGTGCTCTGAACCTAAAAAACACTGATAAAATAATCTGAAGACACAAACAAACATTCATTCAATGCTTATGGATTGAAGGAATTAATATTGTTAAAATGTCCATACTACGCCCTAAGCACTTGACAAATTCAATACAACCTCTCCCAAAATACGAGGAGCATTCCTCATAGCATTAGAACAAATGACACTAATGTCTGGAACCACAAAAGACCCCGAACAGCCAAGGTAATCTTGAGAAAAAAACAAGCTAGAGGTATCCCAATTCCAGATTTCAAGACATACTACAAAGTTGTAGGAATGAAAACTGTCCAATGTGGGCACAAAACAAGACACAGAAACCAACGGAACAGAAGAGCCCAGAAATACGCCTATAACGTAGGCACGTTTATATGGTTAATTAATCTATGACAAAGGAAGTAAGAATACACCAGGTAGAAAAGACAGTCTCTTCAATAAATGGTGTTGGGAAAAGTACATACATGCAAGAGAATCAAACAGGACCGCTTCCTTACCCCATACACGAAAATACACTCAAAACAGATTAAAGACCTAAATGTAAGAACTGAAACTATAAAACTCCTAGGAGAAAACAAAGGTAGTAATTTCTTTGACAATGGTGTTGGCCTTTTCTAGATATATCTCCTCAGGCAAAGGAAACAAAAGCAAAAATAAATTATTGGGACTCCACCAAAATAAAAAGGTTTTGGCAGCAAAGGAAACCATAAAGCAGCCTACTGAATGGGAGAAGATATTTGCAAATGATGTATCTGACAAGGGATTAATATCTAATAGTTTAAAAAATTTTTGTAATGTTTTTTATTTATTTTTGAGAGACAGAGAGAGATGGTGCGAGCAGGGGATGGTCAGAGAAAGAGGGAAACACAGAATCCGAAGCAGGCTCCAGGCTCTGAGCTGTCAGCACAGAGCCCGACACAGGGCTCGAACCCACAAACCAGGAGATCATGACCTGAGCCGAAGCCAGACGCATAACTGACTGAGCCACCCAGGTGCCCCAGTATCTAAAACATATAAAGAACTTATGCAACTCAACACCAAAAAGAACAAATAATCCAATTAAAAATGGGCAGAAGGCCTCAATGCACATTTTTACAAAGAAGTTATACAAGTGGCCAAGAGGCATGCCAAAAGATGCTCAACATCACTCATCCTGAGGAAAATGCAAATCAAAACCACAAGGAGACAACACCTCCTCCCTGTCAGAATGGCAAGAATAAGAAGGGAAAGAAATAAGCATGGTGGGGATGTGGGAAAAGAAACCCTCGAGCACTGTTGTGTGCGTGTAAGTTGGTGCAGCCACTGTAGACAACAACATGGAGGTTCCTCAAAAAACTAAGACTACAACTATCATATGACCCAGTAATTCCACCACTGGGTATTTACCTAAAGAAAACAAAAACACTACTTCAAAAAGATATACGCACTCCTATGTTTATTGCAGCATTATTTACAATAGCCAACATAGGGAAGCAGCCCGAGTGTCCATCTGTAGATGAACGGATAAAGAAGTGGTATGTATACACAGTGGAACATACTCAGCCTTAAAAAAAGAATGATCTCGTACCATTTGCAACAACATGGATGGGCCCAGAGGGTATTATGCTAAGTGAAGTAAGTCATACAGAGAAACACAAATACCACATGATTTCATTTAGATGTGGAATCGAAAAAAACAAAATCATCAAAAAGCAAAAACAGACTCAACTACAGAGAACAAACTGATGGTAGCCAGAAGGGAAGGGGGTGGCGGAATGGGCACAACGGGGGGAGGGGGTAGGAGATCCAGGCCTCCAGGTGTGGGATAAACGGTCATGGGAATAAAAAGTCCAACACTGAGAATACAGTCAATGAGGCTGTAAATAGCGCTGTATGGCGACCGATGGTAGCTACACTTGTGGTGAGTGTAGCAACAGAGAGATGCTGAATCACGGTGTGGTACATCTGAAACTAATGTAACATCGTGTGTCAACTGTACTGCGACAAAATAAATTTTAAGGGAAAGGAAAAATTCACAATACAAATAAATAAATACATAAATAAATAAATGAGACAAAACAGCCAAGTAGCCTGTTTTGTCTTACAAGTCATTAAATGCTATCTTTTATTGAATTCCTTCAACAAACATAGATTGAGCACCTATCACATAGGATTATGACTGTTTTAGGTATTAGATAAACAATGGTGAGCAAAACCAAGGTAACTGCCCACATGAAACTTATATTCTGGGGGGTGAAGGCAAATGTGAGGTAACTTAAAGACAGATGTGAGAATAATGGAGAGCCATTAAGTGTGAAAGAAGTGTGATCTCAGAGATACAGTGGGGGAAAGTATACAGAACTTAGGCCACAGAAAAACTGTCTGGCCAACAACAAGAATGAAGAAGATCCCACAAATTAGGAAGAAAACCCAAAAGGAGGCACATCTGGGTGGCTCAGTGGGTTAAGCATCTGACTTTCGCTCAGGTCTTTATCTCACAGTTCTTGGGTTCGAGCCCCACATCGGGTTCTGTGCTAACAGCTCAGAGCCTAAAGCCTGCTTCGGATTCTGTGTTTCCCTCTCTCTGACCATACCTTGTCTGCTCTCTGTCTCTCTCTCTCAAAAATAAACATTAAAGGAAGGAAGGAAGGAAAGAAGAAAAGCCAAAAGGAGCTAGTGATTCAAGGAGAGAATAGCAGGCAGGGTTGGCTGTTTGAGATGAAGGAAATTTCATCTGGAGGAATGTCTATTAAACTTAACAGCCGGAGGTCCCCAGTGACTTTGACAAGTGTGATTTCACTGTATGGAGAAGAAAGCAAGCATGGGAGAGGCTGAAGAATATGCAGTCAATCTTGAGACGCTTTAGTATGAAGAAGAGAGACACCAGGCATTTGTCAGAGATGGAACACTTTCAAAAATGGAGAAAGGGAGTTAAAGCAGGCACATGTGTTGTTGAGGCCAGAGCGTTAGTCGAGACAGGCAGAGGGTGTGCTCCGGACCCTAAGCCAGGCCTGCTGCAGAACTCGAGGCTTCCCAGCACTCCGTGGGAGGCAGGTCCATTAGCCTGACAACTGCTGAGGGCCCGCCGGACTAAGATGTGTTGGTGCTGTCCTTTCTAGAACCTTCTGGTCATTACAGAGCTCAGCCTTTGCAAACCAACCTCAAAAGACTTCCAATGGCTGAGGGATTTTACTCATATCACAAAAGACAATAATTAGCCACAATGTGAGGCACAACACCATGATTTCTAAATACAGACCCTTTACAAACACATGCCTTCAACAAAGATTCCTCACTCCAGCTTCCAAAGCTCAAGTAGAGATTTTTTTTTAATCAAGTTTTACTTTTGCAGTTTCTTCTGTAAGAGTACCTATACCAAAAGCGAATATATTTTTTTCAGACAATACTAATTACCTCACTTCCCATTTCCTTCATTGCTCCCTCCCCTTCTTGTTCCTGAACTGGGTACTAAGCAGTGCTTTCAATTATTAATTTCATTCCACAGATTAGGAAATCTAGCTGCAAAAATGCTGTTTGTCCGAGGTTACACTGTAGCCAGTAGGAGAAATACCTTGATCGTGGGAATCTGAAGTTCCTTTAGGAAAATTAGTAACACAATTTGGTTCTAGACCTAAAAAAGGGTAGGTAGACTTCTTTCATTTCTTCCTTTTTTAATAATAGGAAGAGAAGAGGAGGAGAAAAATTAAGTGTCTACACTTCTCCTTCCAAGTGTCATGGTCTGGACATCAAGCTGCTGAATGTAAAATATCACAGAGCAAATTACCCGTAATGTGAATCATTTCATTTCTACTAATGAAAAATAACAAAAAGGGACCTAGGCAGGTCAGCCAGAGAACAGCCTTTCTCTTGCAAACTATTTAACGAAAATATGTGATGTTGAAAAATTACGAAGTATGGACTTTTCTATCCATTTTATGAACATCCAAATAACATTATATTTTTGTGAAATAAATTTAACTATAAAAGTATAAAATTATTTTTTAAACAAACATGAAAGAGACTTTTTAAACAAACATGAAAAGAGATTCATATGAATAACAAGAGATTCTTAGTTTTAAAGAATAAAAAATATCAGAAGTTCAGTTATCCGTCTACAGTAAGATGTACAGTGGTACAACAGTGTAAAGTATAAAATTTACCGAAACTGTTTTCTTATAACTGGCGTTCCCTCCAATCTCCCAAATGACTCAGGATCAAAAGACCTCTACTTATATGTCATGGGAAAGGACCACGCACTGAAGATAAAAAAAAAAGGAACCCAAGACATTAGCTGGGCAAATCTCTGCACTTTTGGGGCCTCTGTTTACTCATCTGCAGGGTGTAAGGATTGGAACCGACGGTCTCCATGACCTTCCCCACTCTGACATTTGGGGAAGCCATATTTGAAAGTCTTCTTTACTTGGAAAGAGGAGAGTTTTCATGTTATTTATGAAATGGGCTCATCTCTAACTGGAGAGAGACCTGAATGAGTTTTTCCCAAGAAAAGGGCAGTTGGCTCTCCAAGAGCTTCCTAAGTAGCCAGAGAGAGACTTCCTGAATCCCAAATGGCAAACCAGATCCTAGAGCGATTTGTATGCACAGTATCGGTAGGAGCATAAAGGAAGAAAACGCACTCTCAATCTCAATTACAGAAATTCCACACCCCACGTCTTCAGAGTAGGAAGCATTTAAATGTTAATAAGAAAGCAAAATCTTACCTGCAACTAACAGACAAAAAAAGGAACTTGAAGAGTATGTATCCCTTTTAAGGTTTCTTATTAATCCTTTTAAAAGTGAACAAAAAGAATAATTTAAGTGACTTCGGAAAATGCACCTACTGTAAGATTTTCAAGGAATGACTTTTTAAAATTGAGTCCTCTACGCATGTTTAGGGATATTAAATAAATCTGCTCAGTAACAATACATTAATGTTCGACCTCCCAACGTATATACCATGTGACATGACTGCACGTTATTCAAGGTAAAAGAACTCTGAGGTTCGGTGTTTCAGACGCTGCCCTTCTTCTCAGAGCCTTCAGAAGACTAATAGAAATGTAGCGTTCTCAAAAGAAGGGCCTCTGCAGAGTGTTTTCCTGCTTATGTAAAGCATGGAACACTTGTAGGGAACAAACATTCTGTGAAACACAGTTTCTAAAATTTTGTATCGGAGTTGATGAGAAATCCATAATCTAAACAGGAAGATGATGAAAAGGCCTCCTCCAGTCAAGTCTCACTGCAACAGACAGACAGACAGACAATAAAGACATTGGCATTTCAAAACATTGATCTTCACTAAACAGTAGACAAGCTTCAAAGAGTGGTTGATAATGAAAATCCTTGAACATTAAAAACATTTTTCAAAAAAGGTTTTTAACTTGGCCATGATTAATATGATGTGTTTATTTCCATTTTGACTCTGACGCTGGAGTCATTATGTGGAGTGGGGCGGGAAACAGGAGTCAAAAGAAGGGAGCAGGGAGGGAAAAAATCATTCTATCAAATAATGGACTTATCAGCTATGCAAAGAAATAGCAACTGCATTGGGCTGTGTCCACATGGTATGTAATGTTCTCCAGCTGGGTTAATTACAGTGTTCTAAGTTATTAGCGGTCGTAAATTCTAAGAATCTGTACAAAAAAGACAAGACTATATGATCCAGGCTTTGGAAAAATATTTATGGGAAAACTATTAGAAGGAAAAGCAAATTAAGTTGCCTCCTTCTTTTCTAAAAACACTACTCTCTAACTGCCAGCCGTGGACAGCGGTCTCAGAGCTCAGCTGAAATCGAGGCTCCTCGCCGGCTCCCGCACCACGGAGCCTGCTGTGCTGCAGTGGCCGTCGCGTTCACACAGAGAACCAAGGGAACACTCCGGTTCCATACAATTATAATGGTTACACATTGTCACAGGTGATGACACATCTCTGTGAGGGCTACCACCAGGTCTTGAACGAGACTCTGTGCATTCCGACATGGTGTGGGGACACTGGTGACAGGAGCACCAATCGGCACTTACCAGGCATGTGCAGGTTGTAGGGCCACGTGTTGGGTGCTTGAAGTTCATGGTAAAGACCGGCATCCCTCTCTTCTGGGAGTATCATTAGCAAAAAGCTTTTATTATCACACAGAAGTAGGAATATGACTGGGAGCCAAGTCAGGGATCCGTCCCTAGCTAGCTATTAACTCAGTGGTAGACCAGAAGAATTTGGAGGACTGCTTCCTAACACACATGCAAGGGTATCAAATAAAAGACCGAACATCAAGACTCTAAAATGAACTTTAGAGACGAACACTGTACATAGTCAAATAACAGCATACTAAGTAACAGAGAGATTAAAATAGCTTAAGCTGAGAAAAAAAGTTTGTTATATCTAAGAAATAAATATTCATAGTCCTCTAGCTACTCAAAGTTTGACCAGAATTCCTGACGAGACAATGTGTCTTTAGTAAATATGAAAATGATGCTATAGGATCTTGGTCAAAAATCTGCACTGAAACTGAAATTTTAATGGAAGGTTTTTTAAAGATGTATCTTCTCTCTCTTCAGCAAGGTGCCTGTCCCTCTGTGACATGACTGGCGGGAGACAAGGATACAATCTGAGCCCACACAGACTGGGTGCAAGCTAAGTGGACTTTGGAAGTGAGCTCACGACTTGGACCTCATTAGTCATGATCTAACCCACTGAGGCTGTTGAGCCACAGAAAATTCATGTTGACATGAGTATTCACTTGGAATCATTTCTGTGTCTAAGTGGGCTTTGTAGGTTTAGAGTCAACTTTAGCAATGTTGTCTTTCTAAGGGTCTGTGAATGAATGAATTCATTGATCTCACATCTACCAATGTTGTGGAAGACCTAATGGCAGTGGTGGAGTGGTTTAAAAAGGTACAAGACAAGACATGGAATTCAAGGTCATAATCATGAGCGGAAATCAGAAAAAGAATAACCATAGTGCTTAATTTTATAGCAATAACAAGTTTACTGAGTGTTTCCTGTTTATAACATGCTACACGAAACACTTTTGAAAAGCGAACTACCTCTATTTCATAGATGAAAACAGTGAAGCAGGTTGTGTGCCTTTCACAACGCCGCACACTAGTAATCTCTCCGCCCTACGCTGGACCAATGACGAATGACTGTGGTAGATACCATTCTCAATTCCCATTCCAATTGCCCCTTTTCCCCTGCTGCCTTCTACCATACACATGAAAGCTACAGACCATGTTCCCAGACTCCCTTGCAGCTAACCACCACTTTGTGACATGATTAAGAGATATAAGCCAAGAGACATAAGCAAAAGGGAGCTGGGAGTTTCTGGGAAAGCCTCCATGTGCTTCTACATGACACACAGACACACAGACAGACACACACACGTACATATATACACATATCCTCTTCTTCGTATCTGGAATGTAGATATGATGATGGCAACCAAAGCAGACCTCTTACAGACATATCAGAAACTTATGCCCCTGATATCCTGCTGTGGCCCTGATTGCCGCTAAACAGACATCAGCAACAGACTAATGGAAGCACGGTTCTGGATGTTTTTAGAGGTTCATTTCCTATGGCCTTTTGGTAGCTTACCTCTAGACTACCTCAGCCGATCTGAGTTAATCCTGATGGAAGAACAGCCTGGTGGAACTGAGTTTCACAGGCACCTATTCCCCCCCAGAAAGCCAGTTTTCCCTATTACATACTCAGTTAATTCTCACGGCCCCTGGAATACGCAGCACTCTGTGAGGCCAGACATCTTGTATGGACCAACCTCCATGGTGCACATGGTCCACGTAGGCTCCCTCTGCTATTTGTCAGCATGTAAGGTTTTCCCCAATAAGGCTTTACACTTGCACCACGTAGGACTAGTGATTTGCACAAAATGCTACCTTTGGACTTCTTAGGACCTGACAAAAATTAAAAGGCCTAATTTTTTCAAACTTCTCTTTGTCAGGTTTTCTGGGATTCTCCGCTGACAGGATGCTGTAATAATATATGTAAGATAAAATGCTATAGAAGGGAGACAGTAGAGTGGTAACTTCACCCTCCACTGTAGGGGAGGTGGTGTGTAAAGGCTTTGCCTAGGAAGCCTTTAATCTGGGGTTCTTGTGACAGTTAAAGCTGAAATGACAATAAAACCGAGTGATCCCTAGCAGTGTCTAGAGATCCATTATATTTTCCCCGGGTAGAATGCAAGTGTCCATGTTGCAGGAGTATCTACTTTTTTGGTAAAATGCCAACAGTAGTGTGGGTTTAGGGTAGAGATTCCACAAGCAGGCTCCAGGAGGCTCTGGTCGCACACAATGAACAGGAGAGAAACATTCAGAGTGTGTCTGCAATACGTAAAGAGTCACAGATTCGCTAGAGCAAAAGAAATCCATGGACCCTTTATTATGTGCCTACCACCTAACTAGATGTAAGTAAACAACAAAATGACAACAGTTCCCATTCAGAGAGATTTCTTCCTGGGGTGGTAAATAGAAATAAGCACTCCTAGCATGGTGCTGGACGTGAAAGTCGGTGCGGTGCCGTCCTTACCCTACAGGGGAAGGACGACCTAACTGCAGGAGCGGGAGGATACCTGTTCCAAGGGAAGGAGACCACGGATCAGTCGATAAAGGCCACAAAGGCTCCCTGTGAGGGGACTCGAGAGAAGACGGGATGGAAGGCAGAGAAAACCACATGCCCAAAAACAGACACGAAAGGGGAGTATCTGGGGAAAGGCGCACAAAGTTGGCTGTTCCTAGAACAGGTGGAAGATGAAGCTAGACACACAGGAATGGGATGAACGCCCAGGGGGAGAGCTGACTTTGGTTTTACAGGTAATGAAGGTTTTAAGGCAGTGGAAATGTGCGAAGACTCAGTGACCAAAAGCAAGGACAAAAGAGAGATGAGTCAAGATCAGCGAAGAGCTTTCAGTTTTCTGTCAGCTGTTGCCTACCAGGCCTCGAGTTAGTTGCTGTAAATTTATTTCCTCAGATCGTCACAACAACCTACCAAGAATAAGATTACCATCCTCCCACTTTCCAGGAAAGGATGACAGAAAGTTTAAAACAGTTAGGTGTCTTAATCATGACAATACAACTCTGACAGTTAAACTGGGATTCTAAGTCATTTTGTTAAAGTAACAATAGGTAACAACAACTGAACCCTCGCTGTGTGTCGTGCACTCTTGTGGTGTTAGACTGATTGCAGTGGGGAAAAAGAGAGAGAGACAAAAATCCCTGCCCTCATACAGGTTACAGGCTGATGCCCTGAGGACCCACAAAGCCACCCAAAGAAAGACAAGGTGCACCAAGAATAAGGAAAGTAGAGGTTATCATCCTGAGGCACACCAGCACGGAAGGGAGGTGGGCAGAAGAGGAGGAGAGACTTTGAATACATTTCAGGTAAACCCAGAGATTCAAGAGACTCCCAATAAAAATTCAAGTGGTAAATGAAAACATTCCTGGTGACCTGTAATAGCTCTTAGTCTCTTTACCTGTAACACCCTGAATTTTAATCCAAAGTGGCTGAAAAATACAACTGGTATAAATTTACGAATTTACATTATTGGTGCTACTAAGGTGATGAGTTGGGGCAGGGGGTAGATAGGGGTTGCGAACAAGTTCAGACAGGAAAATAAGATTTGAGTTTCAGACAGTTTTATGGAGTTTCCTAAATGCCCCCACAAAACTAATGTCCTCGTTTTGTATTGGTTTATGGACACACACACACACACAAACTCACCTTACTTTTAAAAACAAAAAGCATAGGTGTTACAAGATCGTCATAAGATACAGAAATCACCGACGAGGGGTATTCCTTTTTCTCAACCTAGTGGAAACCATTCAAAGGCCTACTTGTTTTAGTAATTTAAAATATTTTACTGAGATCGAAAAGGAAAATCGGCACACATTCTTAACAAACAGACGAATCTCTAAACAGTCTAATGTCAATAACTGGTCTGGTGTAAAAAAAAAAAAAAAAAGAAAAGAAAACCAATCGCTGTGAAAACAAGCAAACACTAACACTTTGGGAAGAGTGGGATGTGGTAGGGAGTAACATTCTTCTCTGAGCAAGTGGGAGAGTTAAAAACACTCGCACACGGGAACTCACATTGCTCCATTGGTATAGACGGTATCGCTTCCTTCCACGTACTGCACCTGCGCCGGGTAGACATGCTGTACCTGCTGTACTGTCTGTACCTGCTGTACCTGGAGAACAAACAGTAGGAGCGCGGTGAGAAGCAGACAGGACAGGACACACGCCACCGTGTGAGACGTGCCTCCCGCATTTCTCTAAGGTGTTAAAACCCAGGAGATTCACGCTTATTTCATGATAAGTGGATGTCGGGTCCAAGTCAACCGTAGTAATTACACTGAATACATTCTATACCATTTCTGTAGGTGTAGATCATGGACATACATACTCCAAATATTTAGGGTAAAAAATTCTGAAAGCGCCTCACTTGTTTTGGTGACTTAGGAAATTCTCTTCAGCCAGTCTGCTAAAGCTAAGTTCATTTTTCAATTTAAAAAATTCACAGGGCACCTGGCTGGCTTAGTCAGTAGAGCATGTGACTCTTGATCTCAGGGTCATGGGTTGGAGCCCCACGTTGGGTAGACAGATTACTTTCAAAAAATCAAAAAGTAAAATAGTTCGTGATGGAAAATTTCAAACACTCAAATGTAGAAAAAATACTATCAGAAACCCCCAATCGCTTCTCAGCCTTTTGGCTAAGATCAAGTGCAGAAACCCCCATACTCATCATTCAAGATAAGTAAGTGCCATCAGCCCTCCCCTTTGAACCCTGTATAGGATTATTTAAAAGCAAGTGCAGAGATTTTTATCACTTCACTGGGAAAGATTTCATTTTGCTCCTATGAGAGAAAGGCTTTTTTTAACATGAACACAATAGTAATATCACATATAAAATACCAACAATTCCACTATATCATCTAAAATCCAGTCATTGTTGGAATCTAATTATTCCAATGTCTTCTTACAGTTGGGTTTGCTCAAATCAGGATCCAAACAAGGTCTGCATGTTGTACTTGGTTTATATTTCTTATCTTTTTCCTTTAATCTCTAACCATTTCCCATCCTTTTTACCCTTGACTACTACTTATTGAAGAAATGGCATTACTTATCTTGTAGAATTTCTAGAATTGAAGAGTTGGCTGATAGCATCCCTGAGATGTTATTTAATAAATTCCTCTATCTCCTATATATCCTATAAATGGATAGTTAGATTGAGGGCCTTGAACAGGTTCAGTATTTGAAAAGCTGTGTACTTCGTATCACATCACATCAGTTGTCATATAACAGCTGGATGTCTCTCCTCCTGCAGTGTGACATGTACTTGGTGCAGTGTGACATATTCTTGGTGGGGTGGTCAAGTGTTGTCAGTTATAGCCACGTACCATAGTGCTATCTCTTCATGTTCTACCTGAGAACATTAGTAGCCAATGACGGTCATTTTCTAGGGCTAGTTTTTCAACTCATAAAGGCCATAAGCTGTAACACTGGTAGTCTGATTCTATTATTCCTTACTTCCATAAAGAAATTCCCCTCATTAATTATTTGGTTGCATTGAAAGAAAGTTCATATAAGAAGAGGATAAATATGCAATTCTTCTTCTTACCAGTACCCATAATTTATCCCCTGGCTCCCTTCCAAGGTAAGCAATGTGGTTTCGGTTTGCGTCTTCATGATTCTTGATTGTTAAATAGATTTGATGTTTTTTAATCATGCCAGGTGTTTGTGTCTGGGTAAATTGTCTCATTTCTTGACCAACGGTAGGCCCTTCAAACTGGATTCTGTGTCTCATGACATGATCACAGTAATCTTCCTTACCTCCCTTGCTTTCTGTTGTGATATACTCTAGACTTTTCTCTTACATTTTCTGTCCCAGACCTACAGGCAACCATCTCTTCCAACAGCATGACTCCTATTAGTTACGAGTAATGTAAATATGTAAAAACTGCTTAGAAAGGCAATTTACAAACAATTTGAAACCTTTGTGATTTCCACAATTTCTATTTCAATTTACCCATGGAAATATTTACCCGGGCAATGTTATTAAAAAATATTGTTAATAAGAGCAAAAAGTTACAAGGGAAAACCTCTATATCTGAAAAGTAGAGTGATTAAATAAATTAGAGGAAAACCCTTCTGTATAATATATGGCTAATGTTAAAAACTAAAAATTGATTAAAATTGATTATGTAAGATCTCCAAGACGTTATCACATTAAACAAAGTACGCTGCAGAACAGAACTTACTAAATTGCTTTGATTTATGCTTAAAAATATGTATATATCTAATTTGTGTAGACATGTGTATATAAATGTATATAAGTATATAAAGGAAAATGGCAGGATTCACATCACACTCCTAAAAATGGTTACTCTGTTGAGTGACATGAAATGAGATGGAAGAGGTAAGCTGACTAGCATCTTTTATTCTGTATATTTATATTATTCTTGGAAATTTTATTTTATTTTTATTTTTTACAAATATTTTTCATGTTTTATTTATTTTTGAGAAAGAGAGACACAGCATGAGCAAGGGAGGGTCAGAGAGAGAAGGAGATACAAAATCCGAACACAGGCTCCAGGCTCTGAGCTAGATGTCAGCACAGAGCCTGACGTGGGGCTTAACCCACGAACCGTGAGATCATGACTTGAGCCACCCAGGAGCCCCACTGGAAATTTCAAAATGAAAATGAATTCCCATGTTATGTACATAATATATAAAATACATCAAATCAATATATGGAAGAAGGACTTCCACTTCTGGCCATGATGAAACAAATACTACTAGAAAGGCCCTCCCCACACCAAACAAGAAGGAAGCTGGACACAATATGTAAAACAGCGTTTCCAGTCATTTGAGAAAAGGCATCCTAACAGTGTGATCCTTCAAGAGTAGGGAAACAAACCAGGTCCCCCTATAATGATCCCAGCTTTTGAGAAGGAGGCATTTCCCAGAGTGCTGAGCGGGACGGGAGGAACCAAGCAGAGCGTCGTGATCTCACTGAGGGGAGGAGGCAGCTGTCGGAAACGGGGAGGATGAGGCAGCTGAGGTCTGGGAGCACCATCAGAGAGAGCATTAAGCAGAGAAAGAGACCCAGAAATACTGAAAGACACCTCGTGAGTCTGATGCTGAATATGAAACTGCGCACGTGTAGGGCACAGAGGAAGTCAGGTCCTAACCATCTAGAGCATTCTGTAGAAACCCCAGAAGTGCAGCCCTAGTAGTCGGGCTTACCGAGCTCTAGAGCAAGACTACCTCAGGTCCTTCTTAATAAAACTAAAAAATAAGCCTTGAAAATATCAACATGATTCACTTAACTGATCATACAAAACAAAGTTTAACGCTTTAAAAGGAAGACAGTAAAATCCAGACATACAAAACTAAGAATCAAAATGTCCAGTACCTAATAAAAACTGATTAGACATGTGAAGGAGCAGGAAAATGTGACTTACAAGCAGGAGGAAAAAAATCAGTCAATAGAAACTGATATAGAAATGAAAGAGAGGAAGTAGCAGAGACTTTTAAAATGGTTACAAATAGAAAAGATTTAAAGGAAAGCACTAATATGATGAGAAAAAAAAGAAAGAAGCTATACAGAACCAAGTAGAATACTCAAAAATACAAGTTGAAAAATATAGTATTTGAAGACAAAAATTCACTCACTGGGCTTAAGAGGAGACTATATGATGCCGAAGAAAAGACCAATTTGAAAAGCTAGCAACAAAAACTCTCTTCTGTGAAGAAGAGAGACAAAAAGGAATTAATGAACAGAGAATCACTCAACTGTGGGACAACATGAAATAGTCAAACATAGTGCAATTGGAGTCACAGAAGAAAAACAGAAAAATAGTTGAAGAAAGAGGGGTAGAAACTTTTCCAAATTTGATTAAAACTGTAACCACACTGATCTAAGCTCAGTATACACAAATATATAGACAAAGAAAACCACATCAAAGTGTATCATCAATAAAAGTGCTAGAAATAGGGGCACCTGGGTGGCTCATTCGGTTGACTGTCCAACTTTGTCTTGGGTCATGATCTCACAGTCCGTGAGTTCAAGCCCCGCATCAGGCTCTGGGCTGACAGTTCAGATCCTGGAGCCTGCTTCACATTCTGTGTCTCCCTCTCTCTCTGGCCCTCCCCTGCTCCCACTCTACTTTCTCTCTTTCTCAAAATTAAATAAGCATTAAAATTTTTTAAAATAAATAAAAATAAAACAAAAGTGCTAGAAATTAATTATAAGGAGAAAAATTTTAGAGCAGACAGGAAAAGGACCCACTGTTAACAGGGAATCACATATGAGATGGACTGAAAGATCCTCAGTTAGAAATAATGCACGAACAAGCCAAATGGCATCTTTAAAGTTGTGGGGAGGAGAAATCTCAACCTAGACTTCCAAAGCCAGTGAGATGTCCTACTAAAATGAAGTGGAAATCTTTTTTCAGACAAAAGCTGAACAAATTCCCCTCCTGCAGAACTCCAGTGGAGCTAACGACAAAGGAAGTTTATAGAGCTCAAGAAAAATAATACAGATGAAAACTGGAGTCTATAATAAAGGAAATGAGGGTCCCTACATGTGACAGGTTTGCAGGCAAATTAAAGTATTTCTCCTTTGTTTCCTCGTCTTTTAATTTCCATAAACTACAACTATGTAAATATAATATCAGCATGTAATGGGGCTCGGCACAGATGTAGAAGTGAAATGTATGCATCACCGAAATAGCACAAAGGACAGAAGAGGGAAATGAAGAGAGACTTTTGAATTACTCTTTATGTTAAGTGGTTTAATGTTACATGCACACAGGTTATGATACACTACGATAAATACTAAAAATCCTAGAATAAACACTAAATTTAAAAAACAGTATAGCCAGTAGTGGAGATGAAATGTAATACAGGAAAACAATACATCCAATAGAAGGCAGAACTGGAGGAAGCGGAAGGGCAAATGGAACAAACAGGAAAAACAAGGAGAAGATGCTAGACTTAAATGCCACCATATTGGTGATCATAGTCCACACTCAAATTTTAAATCTCGATTGTCAGAATAGGCAGACATGTGAGACCTAACTCTAGGCCCTCCACTCGAATACACTCTAAACAGAGACAGAAAGGTTAAAACAAAAGAATGTGGAAAAGATAAACTTGGCAAACAACGACGATAAGAAAAATGGAGCAGTTCTATGAGTACCGGCCAAGGTAGATTTCCAGACAAAGAAAATTACTGAAGATAAAGAGGAGTATTTCATCCATAAAATTATCAAGAAGAAATCACCTGTGTTTGCATCTAAGAACAGAGTTCCAAAATACATGAAGCAAAACTGGAGAGAACTGAAAGAAGAAATAGGCAAACCCACAGTCACAATCGGAGATTTCAACATCCTTCTCTCCAAAGTTGACAAAAAAGACAGAAAATAAAGAAGAACAAACAAATTATCAACCGACCTGACCTGAAGGCTTTCACGCGGCCGTCCGCGGAGCAGCCGCGGACCACTCACGCCTGCTAGTGTATGTGGGCATGAAGCATGAAAGCTTCAAGGCTGAAAAAGAAAACGAGCACTAACAAACTTAAAAGAATTAAAGCAAGAGAGTACATTCGTTGACCAAAAGAGGAATTCAATTTGAAGTCAACAATGAAAGCGTATCTAGAAAACACTCAAGGATATATATGATGAACAAAAAAATACACTTTAACCTATAGAGTCACAGAAAGAACAATCATGAGAGAAATTTAAAACTATTTGGAGTTGAATGATGAAAAAACAATCCATCAAAATCTGTGAAGTGCAGGCACAGCTAAGCATAAAGGGAAACTTATCGTTTCACACAATTTTATTAGGGGAAAAAATCTCCACTGTAATAAATCTAAAGTTTCAACCTGAAGAAGCTAGAAAATAAAGAACAAATTAAAACTGAAGTAAGTAGGAGAAAGGAAGTAAAGGGCAAAAAAGTAGTCAATGAAACAGACATCTGAAAAACAACAGGAAAAAAATCAGCAAAATTTTAAACATGAAGGCAGATTTAGGAGAAAAAGAAAGAGAACACAAAGTACGAATACTAGGGATAAAAGAGGAACGAGTAGTCAAGGAGCAGGGAACGTTACACGCAGCTGTGTAACGAAGACGGAGGGAAGGGATGAACTAACTAACACATCCTCCGACATGAGAGCAGTTAGGATGCACGTGTGAGCCTTGAAAGTAAAGGCAGGTAGAGGTCTCTCCCCCCAGGCAACAATGTTCTCAAGAGGCAAATTATCTTCCTGCTCTTTCCACTTTCATTCTAAGACAGATATCTACTAATAAGACTACTACTAATATCATACATAAGACCTAGGTATCTCTAGCTATAAGATCGATGTAAGAACACTAAGCTTCCGGGGCGCCTGGGCGGCTCAGTCACATAAGTGTCGACTTCAGCTCAGGTCATGATCTCACAGTTCATGGGTTTGAGCCCTGCATCGGGCTCTGGGCTGACAGTCAGAGCCTGGAGCCTGCTTCCGATTCTGTCTTCCTCTCTCTCTGCCCCTCTCCAACTCATGCTCACTCTCTCACTCTCTCAAATAAACATTAAAAAAATAATAAAGAATAAAGACACAAAATACCAACACTTTGCAAAAAGAAAAAAAAGAAAACTGTATATAAATGAAATTAAATTTACCCCCCAGAAGAAACTCTTGGTCCACTTGGCTTCACTAGTGAATTCTATCTAACATTTCAGGAAGGAAAAAAAGCCAATCTAACATAAATTCCCTATCACATTTTAGATAAAAAATAACTCAGACTAGGATACGAAATCTTATTAACACCATGTAAACTTTCATGGGTATTTCCAAACACATCTTCTCTGCTCTGTTATCATCGCCCTTCAAAATTCTACACAGTCCTGCTACCTTTTCATGGATCTTGTTTCCTCTGTATAAGTTATCTCATCAACCAGTATGAAACCACCATATTCCTCCAGGCCTAATTTAAAATTTAGTTTCTGTACCTAACAGAGGACCATAGGGAGATGAAGGGGGAATGAGAGCTGGGGAGAGAGAGGAACGCAAATCATTAGACTACTGAATAATGAAAATGAACCATGAACTGAAGGGGGTCTGGGGAAGGGGGTGATGGTCATGGAGGGGCCACTTATGGGGAGAAGCACTGGGTGTTACATGGAAACCAATCTGAAAATAAGCTATAAAAAATAAATAAAATAAATAAAATTTAGTTTCTCTAAAAAAGCTTTCTGTAATTTACTGAAAGACCATTCCTTTCTTCTTTTCTCTCTTAGGAGTCTTATTAGAGGCGGTAGCACAGGTTAGTAGTAACCTCTGTTCAGCCCGTTTCCTTCCAGGGAGCTAACATGGCGAGAGACGGCAAGATCGTTTCATATGAAAGTAGGAGAAGTGACTTTAAGGCCTTGTGTTGACATTTGGTGTTCACACATTGGAAGAGTCCATTTATTTCTTTAAGTAATAATTTCCTGCAGTATAAAAAAGTCTATCTCTTCCATCATTAAATTTTGTAAAGACACAAAACTATTAAATAAAGATACAAAGCATGGTATAGCTATATATGATAATTAAAATCAGCTTGAATAACTAGTAAAGGGCACCTGGGTGGCTGAGTCAGTTAGGCGCCCGACTTTGGCTCAGGTCATGATCTTGCAGTTTGTGGGTTTGAGCCCCGCATCAGGCTCTGTGCTGACAGCTCAGAGCCTGGAGGCTGCTTCAGATTCTGTGTCTCCCTCTCTCTATACCCATTCTCCACTTGTGCTCTGTCTTTCTCTGTCTCTCAAAAATAAATAAATGTAAAAATAAATAAATAAATAAATAAATAAATAAATAAATAAATAAAAATTTAAAAAATTCTTAAATACTTCAAAAATAAGAGTCTTGTCTTCTCTATCTGTATAAATCTCATCTTTATACCCCACTTGGTTTCAGCCATAAATATGCACAATAAATTCTAAGGGTTCCTTACAATTATGAGATTCCATAATCAAAGTAGAAATGAAACTCAGAAAATGTCACTAATCTTAGGAAAGAGTCTGGAAAGATGCTGGCTAACTCATCTAAGACTGTAACTATGAATATGTCCCTTGATCACACTGGGACACAAGTTAAGGAACCAATAAAGTAAGTGAAACCAAAATAAATAGTACTGAATTAAAGCATATTTTGGAGGTAATACAATTTTCACTATTATCCAGTACGTATGGTTTCTCCATCAACCATTAAAAACTGGGTTGAAGAGGTCTGTGAAACAATTTAGTGATGAGGAAAAATGGAACTGCACATAGTGCTTTGGGTTTGAGAAGGTATTCTTTCAAGGGTGTAATGACGGTGAAGGAAGTAAAACAGAGGGGTAAATAGGGACAGAAAAAGGAAAAGGAAAAAAGGAAAAATAAGTATTTTATGAAAAATAAGTATTTTATGTATACACTCCTATCATCTATGAGAAGTTAAGATCCTCGAGTCTTTCATTTACTTTTTAGTTGGGGAAATGTTGACCTTCTTACTTTCCTTTTTTCTCTTTTGTTTTCTCTCTCCCTTCCTTCCTTCCTTCTTTTTTTTTCTTTCTTTATTCTTTCCTTCCTTCCTCTTTCCTTCCTTCCTTCCTTCCTTCCTTCCTTCCTTCCTGCCTGCCTGCCTTCCTCCCTTTCTTTCTTTCTTTCTTTCTTTCTTTCTTTCTTTCTTTCTTTTTTCTTTCTGTTTTGACAGTGGGGATCTATTACGGTTGGAGAGCCACAGAAATGCTCTTTTACCTCAAATTAAACTTAGCCAGACCCAGGAAAAGAGCTGTCTACAGAACCAGTCTTGAGAGTTTACAAACCCAGTCACAGGCGGGAAAATGTGGATGGCAAATTTCACCCCACATCTACACCCCTGGCCCAAGTTCCCACACACAGAGCAGAGCTATTTTGTTACGGTGTTGGTATTCCCAAAGACCCAACACAATATAAACACCCTGTAAATATTTAATAATTATTCAATAATTAAATAATGCCCTGCACCTAGCAAAGAAAATGCCCAGTGAATATTTGTAAAATTGATAGTATCTTCTAAATGTGGATACGTGCATTCATGTTTTCTGAAAAAATAAGAAAACCACCAAGGAATTCTTATTATTCCAAAGTAAACTGATCTGATCACTTTGAATGCCCTTTTCAATGCATCTTTAAAGACCTAGCGTGAATATTTAAGAAGTTGCAGGCTATTTTTTCTTTCCCTAATTAGCTGTGATTCAATTTGTTCAAATATTTGATAATGTTATTATGTTAAACATTAATTTCTATTCAAATACTTACTACGTTGTTATATATTGTAAGTTTATTTTCTATTTCATTTGCCACACTTTCGTACAGGAACCGTTCAGGTCAGCATTACTAAAAGAAGGGGAAACAAGCATCCTACCGGCATTCCATTACCATTCCCAGTAACTATATTTTCCATTCATCTTCATGAAATCTATAAAATGTCACATTTTACTGCCTACCCTATCCAAGCTCTTAGAGGAAAGGAATAAATTGATTAAATAAATTATGAAGGAAATTCATTTTCTTTTAACTTCACTGTCTTTCCCAAAATAAATTCAGTTGCATTTCCAAAGACAAATGTTTTTCACCCGTTTTGAATTTTAATAAACAACAAAGAGGTGAAAATGTGAACTGAAAAGAGATGGACAAGGTAGGATTACTAGGAACAATGAACTATTTCTATAATGAACTGTTCAATGACTAGAAATGACCTTGAGCTAATTCTAAAAGGTTCCCTAGTACACCAGATTATTGGCAGTAATGAGGTCTAAACACAACATTCTCTACCAGAAATTTATACACTCTCTGTCAAATGAAGGGGGGCAAAATCCCATAAAATATAAATATATGCAACAATAGTATTTACATTCATGGATACTACACGAATAAAGCACTTAACCCTGTCTTACTGAAACATATTTAGATGGCAGCACCTCTTACTACTATTCAAATGTGGTACCACACATGCACTTGCTTAGTTTTGTACATTTTTATAATTCTTATTATTTATAAAGAAGTGAATACCAAAACAAAGTACGTACCACAGGAAGATGTGCTAGTTCAACAGAATCAATTAGTATATTTTTGGGACAAATTTATACAATATGTTGCTTTGGATATGCTTCAAAAAAATAAAATGAATCACACTTCAAAACAAATCCTCTTCAATAGTAAAGGAAATCATGTGTCGTTGTTAAGCTTCTTAGTCAGCTAAGAATAATAGTAATTTCTTTGTAAAAATGTCTTTCTTCCGTCAAGATGTTCGTTACCTTTCTCATATAAGAGCATTCCTTACACATTTGGCTGGAACCAAACATTTCAAACCTTAGCACAGACAGTCCTAGACTTATGATGATTCAAAAGGCAATAGGTATTCAGTAGAAACCATACTCCGAATTTTCAAGTTCAGTCTTTTCCCAGGCTAAAGATAAGCGCTACAATGCTTTCTCGAGATTCTGGGCAGGGTGGTTACAGTTCTTTCGGCCACACAATCATGGGGGTACACTGATACATTCACCATTCCATACCTCCATACCCCATACCCCCTCTGCTTTTCTTCTTAAAAAAATAATCTTAGTGTTTATTTATTTTTAAGAGAGAGAGAGAGAGGGACTGAGAGAGAACACAAGCAGGGAAGGGGGAGAGAGAGACAGACAGACAGACATAGAACCCAAAGCGGCTCCAGGCTCTGAGCTGTCAGCACAGAGCCTAACATGGGGCTCAAACCCGTGAGCCATGAGATCATGACCCAAGCCAAAGTCAGATGCTCAACCAGCTAAGCCACCCAGGTGGACCCCTGCTATTCAATTTCAGTGTACTCAGTATGCTACATGATAAAGTAGTCAATACTTGATTTTAAAGCAGGCTTTGTGTTAGAGGACTTTGCTCATGTTCTCAGTAAGTGTTCTGAGTACATTTAAGGCAGGCTGGGCTAAGCTATGATGTTTGGTAGGTTAGGTGTATTAAACTCATTTCTGAAAATAGGATATTTTCAACTTATGATGAGTTTTATCTGCATGTAACCCCACTGTAAGTGGGGAAAGGTCTATACTGAGAACTGTCAAAACCTGCATTATGATGTCTCTAATAGACCCACAAGAGATGTGGAAGAACTCTTAGCGGATTAAAAACATGGGATATTAGAGTAGCGACATTACAGGCTGCTATGTGGCTGACCAAGGTGAAACAGAAGGAGAAGAATTCGCATCGGAACAGCTATTCATAAAAGGGCAGTGAGGAAGAGGGAGACATTCAGAGTAGCGGCAGAGAGATAATGAGAAAAGCAACCTTGTGAGGAAAGAGAAGTAACAGAACTCATTCAATATTTCTGGACCAGTAAAACTGTCGGAATCAAAGGGACTGAGAAAAGATAAGTCACCAAGTTGTGAGAGTGCAGTGTGGGCACGCTGGCTAGGAAGGCTCAAGGAATGAAATATTGTACGGGAAAAACTATTTTCTCGAACACAGAGGTAAGGAAAATAGAAATCAGAAACCTAAAACCATTTTCTTTAGTCTTGGTTAAAAGTAAATTAAAGGAGAGGTCAACAGGGCTATTTACTACAACTTGCCAAGAAAGAATTCTACAAATATCGTGAATGTTCAAAACGATTTGCAAGTAAAAGATGTTTATGACAGGATGGCGGTGAACATGGTTAAGTGACAGGACAGACTGGGGGGAAATGTCACTTAAATCTCTCTCATTGGGTTTACTGAGAAAAACAAGAAGTTTCCCTAGATCTTTAACATTAGTTTACAAAGTTCTTCCTGATAGTCAATGAGAACCACAGATTTTCTAGGAATGGAAGCCCCTCCACATCAAAGAAGGCGGTGAACCTGAACCACTGCCAAACACGGTGTTAGTGAGTCAAATGACAGAGTTCATTTTATGTAGAAAATGGAATTTGTTCACTTACATTATAAACTCACTCACTGGCCCTGCGTTACTTGAGTCTCCCACTTATAAACTGTGTAGGTTCTTCTGTTTTTCAGCAACACTCATCAGATCTGGGGATATCGTTTTCTTGTAGTAGACTTACAATAGATAAATGATCAAGCACATTCGAATCCAATAAACATCACACAGCCTACTTCTTCAAGTGGGGCTAGGGTTAAACATGAAACCTTAACTTTATAGGAAATTTTAACCAAACTACATGGTTGCTATAGGCAACTAGAAGTTGTTATGAAAATGTAAGAATTGTTATTATACTTGGACTTCAAGTAGAATCATATGAATGCTCAAGTAGTGGTAAATATGGTTCTGCTCGCACTTCTGACGATATGACTCAATTAGGACTGAATTAGTTGATTCCCTGACTGCCTATCATGTATCTCCCAAACAATTATGTATCTGACTAGTATCAAAGAGCAGAAGCTACTGGAAAGGTGCCAAGCAAGTTTAAGGCAAGAGAGAGAGAGTTTCTGGGAGGAGGGAGGTGACTCAGGACAAATTTACTTTTGAAGCATTTCCCAATGACAAACTTGATGGGTATTACATACATTATGGAAACTTGTTTTTGTGAGTCAAAAGGAAGAACCTAACGCTACTTCCTGCAGGTAAAGAACACTTTCCTTTTTTAAAAAATTTTAATTAATAATTAGTTTTTATTAAAGCAGAGTTAACGCACAATGTTACGTTAGTTTTAGGTATTCAACAGAGCTTCGACAAGTCTACGGTCTTGCTACGCTCACCGGAAGTGTAGCTGCCAGCTGTTACCACACAACGCTGTCACCGTGTCATCGACTACATTCCCTGTGCTGTGCCTTTTATTCCATGACTTACCCATTCCGTAAGTTCTGGACCTGTATTGCTTTCTCCCCTTCCCCCATTTTGTCCATCCCCCACCCCTTTGTCTCTGGCAACCACCAGTTTGTTGTCCATATTTATGAGTCTGTTTTGCTTGAGGAACACTTTTTATTATGATTACAACACTGTCCAAAACATTATTTCCCTTGGGGGCCAGCAGGACTGACCAATTCTAAGACTCTATGAAACAAAGTAGTAATTTCCAGGGGAAGGAACTTACTAAATAATACTCTGGTGACCAGAATCAGCAAATGAGCTAAGCAGACCATATTTACTGCAGCATTAGTAGAGGTCTTTGAAACAGAAAGATCCTCTAGTGTTTCTAGTAATAAATGAAACTACAGAAACATAAAGTATCAGTAAATGGAAGCAGTGCATCAGAAGATTGAACCATATAAAATCAAGTTTTGTGACTCCAGGCCATTAGAATATGCACTTTAAATGTACTACATCGAGACAGATTCATACTCGCTCTGAGGGCCTATGATAGCGATGCATATTTGCAAGAGTAGAGGCGCTCGCTCCCCTGGGACAGAGTGTTGGGAATTAGGAGGATGAGTTCTGGGACGTGTGTGCCGGCGGCCTAAGCGCTGCGACCTGAGTAACAGAACTGCTCGGTTCCATATGGTTGCGAGGCAGGCCTAATGCTATTAATAGATATATGCATATCATTTCATTTGATCCTCACAAAAATCCTGAGATGAAATAAAGCCCACAGGCATTTTTATCCCTATTTTATAAATGGTGTCATAACTACAAAGACACAGTAAGAGGTAGCAGTGACTCGATGTCCTGTGGCGCCAATCCTAGAACTCTTTCCACAACACCAGTGTTTCCCCAAATGAGCGATTCATGACATTGGTGGAACAGAGGCAAGGTGTTCAATAATTATGAACCACACCCACTATGAACTTACTCCATTTCCACTTATCTTTAAAGCCCTCTGAGAAGGAAATGGCCTCAGTCTTTACCAGCTCTGACACTGAGTAATCTCACTCTGTTCAAGGGGCAGTGGGCTTCGGTGCTGGGCCCTGTCAAGTGCAGCCGGTTAAATCATATAATCCTATTTCCTTTTTACTTCATTGAAATTTGTTTATATCTTCCACTTATGTCAAGAGATACTACTTTTCCATTTTACATAGAAATGTAAGATTTTCTTTTTAACTGAATTCATTAAAATAATTTTATGGAATATTAGTAAGTAAAAAAATAGTAGACTCTGGATAGAGCAAAAACCCTGAGGCATTTTGTAAAAGACAGAACAGGTGCATATCACACACTGTGAATCATACTCTTCATAAAGGCAATAGCAAAGGACTTTCCACTTTAGAGAGATTTACATTTCATACATGAACTGAAATGGAAATAGTTATTCCACTGTATCAACTTATTAGTTACCTAAATCCCTAAACAGAATGAGCAGGGGTCATAACTCTAGTGCAACAGGAGTCAAGTTACTTCTGAGGCAAATGGCAGGTGTATCACCTACTTTTTGGCAATATCGCAATTAAAAAATTTTTTTTAACGTTTATTTATTTTTGAGAGACAGAGAGAGACAGAGCATGAGCAGGGGATGGGCAGAGAGAAAGGGAGAACTAGAATTTGAAGCAGGCTCCAGGCTCTGAGCTGTCAGCATAGAGCCTGATGCAGGGCTCCAACTCATGGACCATGAGATCATGACCTGAGCTGAAGTCGGATGCTTAACCGACTGAGCCCCCCAGGCGCCCCGGCAATATCACATTTTAGTTAATCCTATTTATTTATTTTAAAAAATTTTAAGAGAGAGAGAGAGAGAGAGAGAGCATGAGCCGGGGAGAAGGGCAGAGGGAGAGGGACAGAGGGAGAGACACACACTCACTGCGGAGCCCAATCCCACAGCCTTGGGATCATGACCTGAGCCTAAATGGAGAGTCAGCTGCTCAACCAACTGAGCCACCCAGGGGCCCCTCTCCCAATATTTTTATAATAAAAGGTATAAACAAGAACAACTTCCTAAGAGTCATACAATAAAGGAATCATCACAGGAAAATGTGATCGCCTCCTGTTTTACACTCACACTCATTTCCTGCTATTCCCCTCCAGGAGGCCCTGACTAACCCCTGGACAGCATGCATCCCTCCAATCCTGACGGTAAACACACCTCATGTGTAGGCAGGTCTCCGTACTGACCAGGATAGTTGACACTGACTGTAACCACAGACAACACCTGAACTAAACGCGTTAGTGCCTAAGTGACCCATCCGACAAGAGGGTGGAAGAGGCCCAGCGCCCAGGGTCACGGAGAGACCTCGGTTAACGGCGGTTCTCCCTTGCCACTGTGTCATCCTGATACACCTTGTAGAAGGGAAGAGACCATCGGGGGAGAGTCATCGCTCCTGGATGTCCTGCCTCACAAACAGTACATGTCACTTTGGCTCACAATTCAATACTCAGAATATGCACAGGGTCCAACCTAAATCGAAGGGGAAATAGCCACGTGAACATTTTGTCTCTGAGATGGGATCTTTTGGTTGGAGAGTACATACAGGAACCAGGTGAGATAATCATGTGTTTTCCAGCTTCCTGCTTCTCTTCACTTAACAATACACCTTGGAGCTCTTCCCAGGTGCGTGTGTACGCGTGCAGGAAAACACGCGCATGCACAACTATTTTTATGAGTTTCACGAGTACACCACAGTTTAGATAAAGCTTAACTGATTTAATCCTTCCACTAGTGATGAACATTTAGGTTACATTTTCTTCAATCACGAGAAAGCACTGTAAACAAGGAACGCACCTGGGTTTATCAAACATTCTCCAGGGAGGCGCTCTCCAAATGTTTACAGGCCATTTGTTTTCCATGTTTTGTGAACAGCCTATTGATATTCTTTGCCCACTCTCTATTTCATTGTTTGTCTTCCCTTAATGATTTACAGGACTTGTTAAAGATTAAGGCATTTGGGGTGTGCCCAGCTGGCTCAGTAGTGACAGCCTGTGGCTGCTGATCTCAAGGTTTTGAGTTCCAGCCCCACATTGGGTATAGAAAGTGCTTAAAAATAAAATCTTAAAAAAAAAAAAAAAGATGATGACATTTTATTTGCCTGTATTTCACTCTTTTTTCCTTTAAATTTGTTTAATGGTGTTTCTTAACTTGGCAAAATCAACTTTTCTCCTAGAAGTGTTGTGATATTTTATGTTCTACAAAAGACGATCTTCCCCTTTCTAAGATTATGAAAATATACTTCCTGTTTTTGTTTGTATCAGCTTTGTCGTCTTCAAACTGATTAGTTCTATAATCTATTTCGGATATTAAGATAAAGGTAGAACTTTGTTGTTTTTTATCCACAGATACCAATTTTCCTCAACACCATGGCACTATCCATTTACTATTTGAAATAATCTATTTCAAATAATCATGAACTAAGTTCTCATTCAGATCTGCCTGTTCATTCACCTGTCACCACTCGGTTTTATTACTACAGCTCTGTGACAGCTCTCTGAGATCAGGGAGAACAAATTCTTTCCCCAGTGCTTACCTTTTTTGCCAAATTTTCTGGGCTATTGTTGTGTATATTCTTTTCCATTAACTTTCTAATTAGATTTTCACCTTTCAGGAAAATCCCCGCTCTGTGTTTCAGCTGGATAATACTGAAATTATATCTCATTTGAGAACCAAGGTCTTCATTTTAATGGCCCTTCCCACGTGAGCTACACACTTCACCCCAGCTTACTGCTTACGTGTGAGGGTCTGAACACTACAGCCAGACTTCTAGGTGCTGTGTGGTTGGCAAGATTCTGAAAATGCCCCAACCTATAGTCCAGCCTCACATCCCAGTAGCCCATGAAGATGGGGAGGCACCTCTCCCATGATTATGTTACGTTAGATGGCACAGCTGAGCTCAAAATACAGTGAAATTGATGTGGCCTCAGGAGCCCTTAAAGTGGAGGGTTTCTTTAGTTGATGGCCGAAGAGGAAGTCAGAAAGTCAAAGCAGGGAAGGCCTGGCCATGTGATTGTGGCTGTGCAGATGGAAGGAGAGAAGCAAACTCTGGGGGCAGAGAGCGACCCCAGCTGACAGCCAGCAGGAGAACAGAGACCTCAGTCCCACAGCTCAAAGTAAAGAAATAAATTCTGCCAACAACCTGAGTGATCGGCGAAGTGAATCCTTCCCCAGGACCTCTAGATAAAAGCGCAATGTGACAGACACCTTAACATCAGTCCCATAGGACCTAGAAGAGAGAACCTAGTCGAGTCCATTCAGACTTCTGACCTACAGAAAATCATGAGATAACAAACGTTAGAGTTTTAAGCCACTAAATGAGTAATTCATTACACAACAATAGAAAACTAAGATTACAGACAGATTTCAAGGCAACTGTTCCTACCATCTTCTACCTTCATGAGTTTTCAGAATTCCCAGGAAGAAATGAAATACACTCAGAACCACTTCCCCTCTCCTGGCTTATAGTCTCACAATATTCCCTATTAAGACCAACATATGACCCAGCAATAGCACTGCTAGGGATTTACCCAAGGGATACAGAAATGCTGATGCATAGGAGCACATGTACCCCAATGTTCATAGCAGCAATGTCAACAA
>NC_043712.1:83273281-83274673 GCF_006229205.1 Suricata suricatta
TGGAAAAAGCCTAAATGTCCATCACCTGATGAGTGGATCAAGAAGATGTGGTATATATACACGATGGAGTACTACATGGCAATGAGAAAGAATGACATATGGCCATTTGTAGGAAAGTGGATGGACCTTGAGGGTGTCATGCTGAGCGAAATAAGCCAGGCAAAGGACAGAAACCATATGTTTGCACTCATAGGTCTAATAGGAAAACAAGAGAAACCTAATGGAGGACCAGGGGGAGGGGAAGAGGGAAACAGAGTTGGGGAGAGAGAGAGATGCAAAACTTGAGAGACTATTGAATGCTCAAAATGAACTGAGGGTTGAAAGGAAAGGGGGACGAGGGAAAAGAGGTGGTGGTGATGGAGGAGGGCACTTGTGGGGAAGAGCACTGGGTGTTGTATGGAAATCAATTTGACAATAAAATATTAAATTAAAAAAAAGGGGAAAAAAGGCCAACATATATTCCAACCTAAATCTCTAATTTCCTGTGAATTTTAAGGCTTTGGGGAAATGAAAGGCTAATTCTTCCTGAAAAAACTTCAAATATTTAAGATAAGAAGCTAATCAAAAACAAAAATGTCAAAGGACAAAAAATTTATTGGGTAAAGCACATAGTAAAACTTTAGGAAAATAAGAAGCATTATCAAACCCCCTAGAATCCAAAATCTATTTCATGAGAGGTCAGGATATATACAATAACTAGGGTTATTTCAGTATTGATCTCCATCTATGCGCTGACTATGTTTAAAGGAAAATACAGCATTTTGGTAAATGGTGATTGTTAACAATGTCGACTCCACTAGTATAAACTGCTCCATTGCTTATCTTTTGTCTTTAAGTGAAAATACAAGTTTTCATGTAATATATTAAATTTCTAAAATTCTTCATACTCTGAAGAAATAATGAAATCAGCTTAGAGAAATCTGAACTGATATAAAGCTGAATTATATAATTTTTTAAAAGCTACCTTGAGGGGTGTCTGGGTGGCTCAGTCGGTTGAGTGTCCAACTTCAGCTCAGGTCATGATCTCATGGTTTGTGAGTTTGAGCCCCATGTCGGACCCTGGAGCCTGCTTCAGATTCTGTGTCTCCCTCTCTCTCTGACCCTCCCCTGCTCATGCTGTCTCTCTCTGTTTCTCAAAAATAAAAAACATTTTCTTTCATTATCTACTCAAAGTCCTGCCTACTGCACCTCTAAACATTTCATTAAATCCAATTATATAGCAAACACTCCCAAAATACTTAGATTGTATTGCAGTTTCACTTAACAGTATATAAAATGCCGTGTTGTGAGAGGTATCAATTACCCATTTGATACTGAATCAATTTTTCTTAAGCACTACTAACTGCTTGCTTTTCTTGAAGCTAGATCATTCTGAAAATTTCCTATTAGACC
>NC_043712.1:83274773-83332571 GCF_006229205.1 Suricata suricatta
AAAAATGATGATTTCAATTTCCAGAGAATTGATAGTAGCACACTAAGCTTTAGAATTTAAAGAGAAATAAGAAAAGTAAACATAGAAATATGTAAAACTAAGAAAAGATTCTAACATGAATAATGGTGAGCTACTTGTTAGAGATGTTAAAACAATGTTACTAAAGTGAATTCAAAAGAAAACATTTATGGGGCACCTGGGTGGCTGAGTTGGTTTAGCATTGGATTTCAGGTCATGATCTCACAGTTCGGGAGTTCAAGCCCAGCTAGGGCTCTGTGCTGACAGCTCAGAGCCTGGAGCCTGCTTCAGATTCTGTCTCCCTCTCTCTGCCCCTCCCCTCCTTGTTCCTGTGCTCGCTCACACACTCTCTCTTTCTCCCTCTCTTAAAAAGAAATAAAACATAATTTCTTTTTAAGAAATTAAAAAAGTAAAAGAAAACATTTACTTATCCATTGACCAAAATAAGTTTTGGAAGTTGATTCTCTTAGTCAAAATGGGTTTGGTTTTTTTGTTTGTTTTTAATTTTTTTAACATTTATTTTTGTGAGACACAGAGAGAAAGAAAGAGAGAGAGAGAGAGAGACAGAGCATGAGCAGGGGAGGGGCAGAGAGACAAGACATAGAGAATCTGAAGGAGGCTCCAGACTCTGAGCTCGTTGTCAGCACAGAGCCAGACGTGGGGCTCGAAATCACGAACCATGAGATCATGACCTGAGCCAAAGTCTGGCGCTTAACCGACTGAGCCACCCAGGCGCCCCAAAATTGGTTCTGTATTACAACTACTGACTTGTCTGATCTTGCTCTTCTCAAAATTCTAACTTCTACAAAAGGGAAGTAAGAGAACTGTAACGATACACTCCAGAACCAGTATCTCCCTTGACGCTCTGACAGATGGTCTTATCAGCAAATGGACAATGATCTTGTTTACTTAACTGACTTATTTTGATGGTTTGCAAACTCAGTAAATAAAAGGTACTGTAGCTCTAACTATCAAGGTGTCCCTGGGCTTGGGCGGAGCAGGTCTGCAGCTGATCTGACCAGCATGGGAAAGCCAGCCACCCAAAATCTATCTCCCGCTCACCAGCCAAACTCGCAACAGAGCATGAGGCCTTTGAGCTAGGACTTCTCCCACTCCTGAGCACTGGAGTTTACAATTTAAATCTCATGCTCTGTCATCCGTTTACATCGCATATAACTCACTTCCCTGCAAAACGACGCTGGTTCTGATGTAGAGAAGGAAGGAGCAATTTTATTTCCTAAGTAAAGCCCGTGAAGACAGGAAGGACCTGTTGCCTTCTGTGCCACCTCCCACAGTGCCTGGCGCACTGCAAATCCTCTGGAAGCGTTGCTGGAGGAAAGGAGACAGGCACAAACGGAAACTCAGCAGACAGCTCCGAGCTCCCAAGGAACACCAAGAACAGAAAGTCCCACAGACAAACGGGGAGGGAAACATAGAGAGGAGGAGACCGTAGAGAAGGGATCAGGACAATCAAGTACTCATCTTACTCCTAACTACAGCGGTTTCACGTTCCTTCCTTCATGACTTGCTGATTTAATAGCTGCACCCACATGCTATTTTAAGGAATTTATTAGAATGGTAGAAGAAAAATAAAATTCTAGCCTGAGAGAGCTGCTCCCATACAAGCAAAAAGATGGGTCCCCGAAGCCCAAGGCAGCACAGCAGATCCCATCCACTGTTACAGGACGGAGGCAAAGCCGCTAGACCTCAAGGACAAATCACTAAAGATCTGGATCACAAAAACAGGTGATGAATAATTTCGGGCTGGATCCATGAGCAGTTAGGTTTATAGACAAGTTGTTTTGTTTTGTTTTAATAGCCAGTTAGTGCATTTGAAATGGTCAAAAACATATTAAGTGATCCCCAGAAAGTTGCCCAGAATGTGTGTGGGCTGAATGTAGCAGTCAATTCAATGTTAATCCAAATTATAAAACATTTAGAAAGTGAAAAAATAAAGAATATTAAAAATCACTATATGTTTTTAATGACTGCTTTTTAGAATCATCAAGTCAATGGTCAGCTTTTACCTAATCAGTAGTTCAAAACAGTCTTCTATTTCTTCAAATAAATTATTTTATTTCTTCAAATTGTCAATTTCTCCTGTGAAGTATGTTTTTTAAGAAATGAAACAAAATTCATTAATGAGTAATCTGTGAATTAGAACAGTGCTTGTTTCTTAGATTTGGGTGGGGGAGGGGGGAGGGGGGTGGAGATGTACCAGGATGGGCACAGAAAACCTTGTGGGGTGATAAAAATGTCCTATACCTTGGGGCACCCGGGTGGCTCAGTCGGTTAAGTGTCCAACTTCGACTCGGGTCATGATCTCACGGTTTGTGGGTTTGAGTCCCACATCGAGTTCTGTGCTGACAGCTCAGAGCCTGGAGCCTGCTTCAGATTCTGTGTCTCCCTCTCTCTCTGCCCCTCCCCTGCTCACACTCTGTCTCTCAAAAATAAACATTGTAAAAAAATTTTTTTTTAATTTCCTACATCTTGACAAAAAAGGTCAAATGGATACACTCACTTCTCACAGACACTGGCCTGTGTCACTTCAAGTCTGTGTATCTTACAGTAAATACACTATAGCTCAATACAAACTCAAAGGCAAAACAATATGTATATAAAATAGTACAGCTTCTCTCTATTAAATATGAAACACACTTATAGAATGCAATTAACTACAAACTGAGATTAGAGGCTTTATTTTACAATGTCTAGATAAGTATTTCTGGCGTGTGTGTGTGTGTGTGTGTGTGTGTGTGTGTGTATTTAGGGGGACGAATGAGTGTTTTTCCCAGAAAAGCGAAACAATAATTTATTAAGTTTCTCATAATGATATGTGGCCACAACAATATTATAAAACATCTGTGGCAATAATGACCAAGAATATAATTAAACAAAGATTCTTCAAATTATTATGTTTTAACATAAAATCAATTCTATTTTTAGCGAAGGAAAATAATTACTGAATTATTTTAGTCAGCGTAAGGAGGAAACTGATGAGAGGCAAAGCCATTCCGGGTGTTTGTTACAGTACGTGCAGCACCGAAACGGGATATCATTAGTTGCTACCAGGGCTGAGCTCCCCAAACATCCGAGTTCCTGTTCACAATCTGTAGTAGCTTTCCTTCTGTCAGATGCTTCTCTTACAACCCAGCAGTACAGTAATTTTTTTTCTGCCAATGGAGTTAATGAGACAAAGCAAATAAATTTAGATACTTACGAATAACGTAACCAATTCAATTTCTTGAGCATCACAGTTAATTCCAATTGTTTAATTTTAACTTCTATTACAGCAAAGTACTTAGGATTAAATCAGTGTTTCCACTAACACAACTCTAAAATACATTATAATAACTATCAAATAATTGATACAGATATGCTACGACTTTGGGGATAATTTCAGTAATTTGTATAACTAAAATCATTTAAATTACCATTCAAGGGATGATAAATTATTAATCAACTATGCAGTTCTACATGTGGCCAGAAACTTAAATTATATAAGACTCCAATAAATGCATTATCTTGAAAAAGCAGTTAGGGAAAAGAGGCTCATCGACTTAAGCAAGATGAAGAGAAGTTGGAGAAAGTCCAGGAACGAATAATATAAATTACTATGTGACTGGAAAATGACTTCACAAAGAAAGCCTGAAATAATTTGGGTTTGTAGGGAACAGAAGGCTGCGGGGGGGGATTAATAACGGTCTTTATTCATCCAGCTGAAGCAGTACACGCACGCAGACCTTCAGTGCTCTCTGCCCAGGAGAAGGATCCAAGAAGATAAACCCAAGCAGCAACGAGGAGTGCTCTGGTTAGGGACCAAGACAGACTTCCCTTGCAGTTCCAGAACCTATGAACCAACTAACAAATAACGTGAAATCCGAAATTGTGAAAATGTTCAGCCACAACAGAAATTACCAAAGGGAGTCCTTTTTGTGACACCCACACAACACAGGTAGCAAGTGTCGCACACCTCTGTCCATAGGTGCTCACCGCTACCAATTCAGTGCACTGTGGTCTCGCTTCACACTACGGCATCTCTTTGCCTGAGAGATTTCTCTCTCTCTCTCTCTCTTTTTAATAGTTTATTGTCAAACTGGTTTCCATATAACACTCAGTGCTTCCCCCCACAAGTGCCCCCGACCATGACCATCACCCCCTTCCCCTCTCTCCCTCCCCCTTCAGCCCTCGGTTCATTTTCAGTATTCAATACTCTCTCATGATTTGTGTCCCTCTCTCTCCCCCAACTCTCTTTCCCTCTTCCCCTCCCCCTGGTCCTCCATTAGGTTTCTCCTGTTCCCCTGTTAGATCTATGAGTGCAAACATATGGTATCTGTCCTCCGCCTGACTTACTTCACTTAGCATGACACCCTCAAGGTCCATCCACTTTCCTACAAATGGCCATATTTCATTCTTTCTCATTGCCATGTAGTACTCCATCGTGTATATATACCACATCTTCTTTATCCATTCATCTAGCATCCTCTTTGCCCTGCTGCACTCAGCCGGAAATGTCAAGCCACTAACCCCTGCTGTGGGTAGGAGTCAGTATAAGAATTCCAGGCTTCTCCTCCCTCGGGGGGAACAACTCTTGAGATGTGGCAAAACACCGGCTCCCACAATGCCCTGCTGTGACCCATCTCCAGTCACCTGCACTTGGAACATGTACGATAGTAAAATCTGTATTCGATCAATTCCCTGCCCTGTTTCACTTTCCCAATATCCTACTGGTATTTCCAGGAATCATCTCCCAAATAAAATATTTGCAAAGAAATTTTTGTAACACAGTTGGCTTCTTTCAGACCCAAACTAAGGCAACGTATGTGCCATTTCAATGTACCACCTAGTTTTTAAAAATATACTTAATAGTTTAAGTGATTCGTCAACTTTTCAATTTCCTGAAAAATAGCACAAGAAACAGAAAACTTCAAACTTCCAACTTTCATTATTATAGTGCACTCAAAATAAATAATATCCAAATAGTCAATACTAGCCCTCTACCGTTACCTGTTACCACTGAGTCGGAATCCTGCTCTTCTGCTGTTTTTTATGTATGACTGTGGGAGTGGGGGAAGGTGAGCAAATATTTGTGAGATATTACAGATATACTGACCAAATTCTCCTTGTTGATTGCTTTGAGTGAGCGACAAAAAAATGTAAAGGGGGCAATTTCCTCACTGATTCCAGCTTTCTTAAATCCCTTTCGGAGAACTACCTAAAGTCCATCTTGCCATCTCAGACCACAAAAAGTCGCTTCATATCCCAGCGGAAGCTACATTCCACACTCTGGAAAATATTAAGCTACCGAGTGGGTAACTCTGAGGGCGCCGGTTCATACTCTTACTCAGAGGATTTACTAACGATCTCTCAAGGCTTCTCTGGCCCCCATATGATTTCAGAAACTATTCAAGCAAGAGTTAGGATTGTAGCTTCATAAACTGTGTGGTGGTGGCCAAGTCACTTTATTTTTCTGGACATAAGTTTCCTAAGCCTTCAGAAAAGAAAGTCAAAATGGATTCATGCTTTTCTTCTCTTTTCCTTCTGGCTACTGCAAGAGTACAAGGGAAGAGCAAAGGTGAAGCTGCACGATTCGCAGTCCTGTTCCTTCAAAGCAGTTCTAGGAAGATCCATTTTACATACAGATGGGTTGCTAGATGGAATGGGAAGAAACAGAGAGACAGACAGACAGACATGGTAGCAAGAGAGGGAAATAGGTAGAGAGGAAAGAAGGAAGGGATAGAGTAGGAAACAGATTAGAAAGCAAAGAAAAATTAAAAAACGAACTTCAAGGGGCACCTGGGTGGCTCAGTCGGTTGAGCACCAAATTCCTGATTTCAGTTCAGGTCACGATCCCAGGGTCATGGAATCCAGCCCCACATCAGGCTCTACACTCAGCGTGGAGCCTGCTTGAGATTCTCTTTCTCTTTCTCTCCTCTCTCTCGCTCTCTCTCTCCCTCTGCCCTTCTTCCCTACTCACACTTGCTCTCTCTCAAATAAAAGAAGTAAAAATAAAAAAATAATAAAAACTGACTTCAAAAACTATAGGTACCACCTTGCACTTATTAAGGATGGGTACTATCAAATAAAAAAGGAGAAAGTACACATTGATAAGGATGTGGAGAAACTAGAACACCCCTGCACACTGTTGGTAGGGATGTAAAATGGTATAGCCACTAAGGAAAGCAGTACAGCAGCTCCTAAAAAACAATTAAGTAGAATATACCATATGATCCAACAATTTGCTTTTTTTTTTTTTAAGTTTTATTTATTTAAGGAATCTCTACATCCCATGTGGGGCTTGGACTCATGAACCCGAGATCAACAGCCCCAAGTTCCCCTGACTGAGCCAGCCAGGCGCCCCCCACAATTCCACTTCTGGGTATATGCTGAAAAGAACTGAAAGCAGGGTCTCAAAGAGATGCCTGCACACCCACGTTCATAGCAGCACTGTTCACAATGGTAAAAGGTAGAAGCAACCCAAGTGTCCTTTGACAGATGAATGGAAAAATGAAATGTGGTATACGCATGCAATGGAATATTATTCAACCCTAAAAGGGTTGACATATGCTCCAACACAGATCACCTTGAGGACGTTATGTTGAGGGAAATAAACCAATCACAAAGAAACAAACACTACCTGACCGCCCCCCCTCCGTATTTGGGTGCCTAGAGGAATCAAATTCATAGGGACAGAAAGTAGAAGAGAGGTTACCAGGGGAAATGGGGAGTTGTTTGATGGGCACTGAGTTTCAGTTTTACAACATGAGTTGAGACTCACACACCAATATGAAGGTAACTTAGCAAGACTGAACTATACACTTAAAAATGGTTAAGATGGTAGATTTTAGGTTATGCTTGTTTTTCTGCAAGTTAAAGTTTAAAAAATATAGTTAAAAAACCCACAGGACTAGATGACATTCAAGATCTCTTTCAGGTCCACAGTCTCTGACTTAATAACAATTATGTAATTTATCATGGTCATGATACAAGATTCATAAACAAAATTAGAACAAAAAGTTATTTATTCCATAAATATATGCACAATAATTGCAGAAGGTGTATTATAACCATTAATCTCCATGATGAAAGGAATGAGTTTCAGTGGCTAATACTTATTCAGGCTCTCTATGGAGATTCCCTAAAATATTACCTAAATGTTGGAAATCCCGTGGCTGAAAAGAAAGTTCCACAGATTTAAGATTACTATTAATCTCTCTGCAAGGCTGTCATCTCCACTTTGAAGGTCATTAATTCCCAGTCAGAATGAAGGGCAGCGTAACACCATGGCCCTCTCATGGTCACGTCTGTGTCAGGATGAACTGTACGTGTCCGCTACTCTACCTTGATTCTACACCCTAGTGAAGAGGACCTCATCAGGCTGTTGTCTGGTCATCTGGTCTACCTGTGTCCATGACGCACTGCAATCACTCTGTTTTTTAAACTGATTTGAATTAGCTACCTACTAATAAATTCTAAAGTTTGTCAACACAAGCTGATGAGAGGTTTTCTAAAATTAAGTAAGTCACTCCATGTCATTTTATTGCATAATTCTGTTTCTTAGTGAAAATGTATAACCTGACCTAAGTTAATTTATCATTACTCCATGTCATTTTATTGCATAATTCTGTTTCTTACTGAAAATGTATAACCTGACCTATGTTAATTTATCATTAAATTTTCTCTTTTCTTATTCCCCTTGGTTTTAACTTAAAAATTTTTCTTAAAAATTGTGAACTCATCTAAGTTTATTTTAGAAAGCTATTTAATTAGATGCAATTTTTATATTTGCTGGCTTAAATAAAAGTAGAAATGGAAGAATAATAAAGCGCCCGTAGATAAAAGTATTAAAATATATACAGCTGGCCAGGAAGCACGTAAGAAGATGCTCAACATCATTAGTCATCTGAGAAATGCAAATGGCAACCACAGTAAGATACCGCTACATAGCCCGCTAGCAAGGCTAATATTAAAAACATTCATAATTCCAAGTCTGGTAAGGACATCAAGCAATCAGAACTCTTCGGACACTGTGGGTAGGAATATAAGATGGTGTAACCACTTTCCGATACCTATCGTGTGACCCAATAGCTCTACCTCTAGGTCTTTACCCAAGAGAAATGAAAACATATGTCCACATAAAGACTCGATCTGTGAATGTCCAAAACTGGAAACAAACCAAATGTTCAACAATAGGTGAAAGGGTAAACAAACTGCGGTACATCGTTAAAATGGAAAGTTATTCGTCAGTAAAAAGGAATAAACCACAAAGAGACACAAAAACATGGATTGAATTGCTAAAACACTGGTGACTGAAAGAGATCAGACACAAAGGAGTGGATGTTTTATGATCTTAGGTATTAGAAAAACTAGAAAAGAAAAAAATAATCTAAATGATAGCAGATCAGTATTTTACTAGAGCTAAGACGGGGGAGAGAAGGGACTGAGCACAAAGAGGCACAAGGGAGCTGTCTGGGGTGATGAAAATGTTCTGTATTTTGATTGTGACAATGTCTACACAAGAATACAAGTATTTGTCAAAACCCATCAATCTGTACACTTAAATGGTGAAGCTTATCGTATGTAAATAACATCTTCCTGGAAAGTTATAGCTATGTACTGTCGTAGTATTTTAGTTCGGTAGTTTCCAAACATTTTTAAAAAATCATTTTTCACTCTTAAAAACAGTTTGTTTATAAATCACATACATGTTCTATTGTACTAGAAGGATATATTTTGTAAAACATGTAGAAAAATAGGAATTATACAATAGAACACTGAAGATCAATATTTAAGTGTCCTGTTAGTTGAGGCAACTTCATTAACTAATCTAATGGCATATTATATACTTCGGTGAGAGGTTCATCACTGAAGTTAGTGGACTTAGGTCTATATGTCGAAAATCTTAGTACTAGGAACATGTGGAGACAAGTCGGAATTCTCTAAACACATATTTGCTATGCGACTGTCAAGAGAATTAGGGAATTCGTTCTGCCAACTTTGTTGTTTCTGCAATCCTGCGTACTATCTTCAATCTGCAGGGTATATGTGGGATGCCTCCATTACCAAGTGATATATGTCAGTTCTTACATTTTAGCTATATTTTTTTATTTTTAGCAAAAAAAATTAATAGACATTCTAACATTTCTTCCTCTTCTTCTAATCTTCTTGCACAAACCTAGGAGTAGATGTTCTACTTTGGAGACATCTCACAGTGATATATTTACACTATTCAGAAATTAGAGAGTTTAAAAAAATGGTATATGCATACTTAACACTAAATATGTCCGTAAGCATTTTCAATCCCTATTAATTTAGACACTTGAGTTTTTAGCTAGTTCACTCATCAGGTCAATAAACTCTTACTGAGCATCTATAATGTGCCAGACAGATCATGTGTATTTAAGGTTGTACTATGGTGGGAGCAAAAGAAGACTTGGTCTGTGGTTCAATTTATGATAAAGGTCTGGAGAAAGGCATTAGTCACACAAGTCAATTAAAATCCCAGCGATGAGACAGACTGTGAGGGAAAGGGACCTGGGGCTAGAGTATTGGAGGACAGGAAGACTCAGCCTAGTCTGGGGACCAGCCGTGCTTCTCTGGCACCATCACTTCTGACCTCTAGTGTTCACTGAAATGTCATTAACCGTGTTCCAACAAAAACCACGGTATAAATACTGCTACTCGTGGGGCCAACCAGTATGATGAAGCTTCTTTTGTATTCAATCTACCTGTGGTCATCAATAGGCCTTCATCATCTTCCTGTGAATGTTGGCTCTATTCTGCCTCATTATCCCAAGACAACTAGAGCAACTCAAACTAACACCAATAAGACCATAAACATATATGAAAACACAGTGAGGTAGAACACCCTCAGTTATAACGCAGTAATTTGGATAACCTAGAATAAGTTCACAGTCTCACTGTAAGGATCATCTAAACACACCCGCGCGCGCACACACACACACACACACACACACAGCAGATTCCTGAAGAAATATCCACAGATCACGTTTTGAGATACACTGCTGTTCATAATCAGTTTCCTACCTCCAGTTCTGAGTAGAGTGTCTGATACAGCGAAATCAATAATTTTGTCCTCAGATGTGCAAAATACTTTGCAAGTACTTTACAAAGCCCCATTACAGAGATTCTTCTCATTTGATTCTACTATCAATTCCGGGCATAGTATCCACATCAAGGATAAAGAAGCTAAGGCTGGGTAGTGCTCATCCAAGAAGCCCCCCCCCCAACACCTCCTCCCGCCAACTAATTCACCTCCAAACTACACTGTGCTCTCCTCTGCTCCTCCAGCCCCTTGGGCAGGAGCTGCTTCACGCACTGGCATTCTCTGTGCCCTTTCGGTGTACCCGTCCGTCTCTTTGCCCTGACCTTAAAGTTCCTCATAACCCAGGAGCAGGTACAGCTCCTGCCACAGAACAGCCCCAACCACCAAATGGAGCTCTGGAGTTCAGCTCTGACAGCTGGAGGGCAGGCAGGTTGAAGTGACGTGGCTCACAGGTGACACAGCCGGTGTTCACTCACTCATGTCTCCGGGGATCAAATTCAAGTCACTGCTCCTTTACGCCCATCCCTAATATTTTAGGGTGACAATACCACTGCTTCACAGGAAGCACCAACAAAAACAGAGGGATGAATATAATTTAAGTTCAAACATCGAAAACATTTCCCATGTGTGAAACAAACGGTCTGCTAAGACCTATCAGCATGGTCAGCACTATTTTTATACTGACTACTTAACGATGATGGGTTTTGTTTATTACACCAGCTTCTCTGGGCCATTGTCCCCCTCGATGGAATTCCTCGACTTCTCTGATGTACTTACGCTTGGTTATTTTAAAATATCTATTTAAAATAAGTGGCTAAGGAAACAATTTCTGTGAATTGTATTTGTGAAACTGCTGAGAAAAATTAGGAGTAATCACAAGTCTTAAATGCATAACCATCTACCAGATCAATGAACCACAGGCCAACATTCGTGAACCTCAATGTCATGACAAAGCCTTGAAAAGAAGCACAGTGACAAAATGGACAAATCATTGGTAAAAAGGCTTTGTTTCCACAGAATGATTATGTTATCAGGGGTCATGAATGGGACTGTAATCAATGGTCTGGTCAGTTTCATAAGAAACTCAGAAAAATTATTACCACTGGGAACTTATGCTTAGGTTCATTCAAAGTAAAATTAACTTACTTTGTATCACTTTCCAAAAACTTCAGAAATAATTTTACTCTACAATTTCAACCAACAGATAGGGTTTCACTTACAAAACAATTCATGTTCTCTTATATTACAGTTTAATTCTGCTAGTAATGAGATACAAAGTCAGCCTGAGAGCCACAAATGGGACACGGTGCCTTTTTAAACCTAATTATTTTAACAAGCATTTTTTATTTAAGAATTACCTTTCTTTGGGGGCACCTGGGTGGCTCGGTCAGTTATGCTTCCAAGTCTTGATTTCAGCTTAGGTCATGATCTCACGATTTGTGGCTTCAAACCCCACACTGGGCTTTGCACTGACTGCACAGAGCCTGTTCGGGATTCTCTGCCTCCTCTCTGCCCTCCCCCTGCTCACTCTCTCTTGCTTGCTCTTTCTCTCAGAAATAAACATTTAAAATAAAAGAATTATCTTTCTTCTTCTATTTCTAGTGCTATCTTTTCTTACATATTTTTATTTCACCTTTCTTCTTTAATCCTAATACTTCTAAAAAGCTAAAATTGCTAATAATAAGAAAGCACAGATTTAAGAGAACCCCACGCTACCAAGACTTACTAAACCAGAAACACCAAGTAGTAAAGGGAGAAAGAGAAAAAAAATCATGGCATTGGATAGTGCTGTCGATTTATGAGAAACAGCTTCACCAACTTGCAAACCAAAAGCCCTGTACATTACTACTATCAGCTTGGAGGCCTATCTTTTTGTCACCCATTAAAATTACCTTACAGAAATAAAAGAGAGTCTCTGAAAGCAACCTTTAAAAACTCAGGATCACAGCGGCGTCTGACTCGGTTAAGCATCGGACTCTTGATTTTGGCTCAAGTCGTGAGCTCCCAGTTCGTGAGATCAAGCCCCACGTCAGCTCTGTGCTGACAGTGTGGAGCCTGCTTGGGATTTTCTTTCCCTCTATTTCTGCCTCTCTCCCACTTGCATACATACACATGCATCCTCTCTCTCTCTCTCCCTCTCGAAATAAACATAAGTTTTTTTAAAAGTCAGGATCATAAAAGGACGAAAAACTGTATGCTTTTATTTAATAAAAAATCTGAGGGCACCTGGATGGGTCAGTCGTGATCCAGGGTTATTAAGTGAATAACCTTGATTTCGGCTGAAGTCATGATCTCACAGTTCGTGGGTTCAAGCCCCCAATGGGCTCTGTGCTGAGAGTGTGGAGCCTGCTTGGGATTCTCTCTTTCTGCCCCTCCCCGGTTCTCTCTCACTCTCTCTCTTAAAATAAATAAATTTTTTAAAATCTTATTCTACCTGCTTCCCCATCCAATAATTCATGTCAATTATAAGATGAATTTGGATGACTTTTTAAAGCTTGCTAATCAATTGATCTGATGAACTCAGTTCTCCTCGGAGTTGAGACAGGAAATGGTTCTCTGGGCCCTTCTCCATTTGGGGTATATATTGGTACTAATTAAGACAAAAATCAAATCCACAAACAGGTAGGCTTTTGTCTTTTTTTCTTGAGAATAATTTAGTTCACATTTTCTAGCAATCAGATTTTTAAGCAGTCCTCAAAAGTATCACCAACTCATTATACACACGTGTGTTTTTAAGAGTCTTAAAAATAACACCAATTTTTTAATTGATCTTTTGCTTTATGTGTTGATCAATCTGGCTTGCTTGCATATGTATGTATGTATGAATGTGTGTATGAATTTTCCTTGTAGTAACTTATCAGAACTGCAGAGTTGATGAGGAATGTGGAGACAGTGCGACAAAAATCTCAACACTGATTTTCCTCTAGATTTTTTTAATGTTTTATTTATTTTTGATACAGAGAGAGACAGAGCATGAGAGGGGGAGGGGCAGAGAGAAGAGGAGACCCAGAACCGGAAGCAGGCTCCAGGCTCTGAGCTAGCTGTCAGCATAGAGCCCGACGCGGGGCTTGAACCCACGAACGTGAGATCATGACCTGAGCCGAAGTCGGAGGCTTAACTGACTGAGCCACCCAGGCGCCCCTAGATTTTTTTTTTTTAACTTTGATTCACTGAGGCGAGACAAAAATATTTTATTTATTTTTTTAATGTTTATTTACTTTTGAGAGAGTGCGCACGTGCGTGAGAGCAGAGTGGGGGAGAGCAGAGGATCGGAAGCGGGCTTCTGGGCTAATGACCGCAAGCCCAACACAGGGCTCCATCCCGCAAGCCCACGACCTGACGCCACGTCGGACACTCAACCCAAGGAGTCACCCAGGCGCCCTGAGACAAAGGTATTGTAAACTGGCGCTATTGTTTTGAAGAACTCTTGCACCTTAGTGTATGTCTAAGTATTAGCCAAAACTTCCCTTTTTAACTTACTGAAAGGTAAAATTATGAAGTAAGTACCCAGGTCTTACTAAAAACAGTATTAGGATAAGGAGCTCAAACTTAACAAACTTCGATTGGTAAACAACTGGTATTGATCTTTAAATGCTTTTTTTTTAATATGGCCTCAGACTTTTAGAAAAGTTGCAAGAATTATACACAATACTCCTTGGCATCCTTTCCTCAGATTATCTGAATAATATCATTTTTACTACATTGATTTTTATCTTTCTTTCCCTCTTTTTTCCCCAAGGTTCTTTATTTACTGATGCTCATCCTTATGATCTGAGTTTCGAGAGGGCTTTAGCAAGTTCAAGGTTTATACGTGTTTTTTTTTACTTGCTAGTTATTTTGCTCAAATAGCTCTTTATGCCTCAGACGCTCCTGTTTGCTTCACTGGCTTTGCCTGTGGGATTTCTCAAAAAGGCACTGTGATGCATAAAGCTAAAACCAATCCTCCTTGACATCAAGAATATTATGTTCTTTGCCGTGGGCCGCCGTGTTCGGCACTGTTCTGTCAGTGAGCTTATTGCTGTTCATCAGCTCATCTGAGTGCTTTATCTCCGGGCACGGCTTAGGAGCCCGGGCTGTACAGTCCGGCCCCTTGGATGGGACTCCTGGCTAAAACGATCCTGACTGAAGGAAGGGAGATTAGTTTTAAACATCAGGTTTGGAACTTCGCACTGAGCAACTAGGCAGCCAGGACCAAGGGGGTAGCTCTGATCTGCTTTACATGGGGGTCTATTGGTGTGTGAGGAGAACAAACATCAGGGTCTCGGCACACATGGCTTTGACTGATGTCAACACACATTTTTAAGGCAAATACAGGGCCATTCCACGTGTGTCTATTCCTAAACTCAGCCCTGGAGAAAAGGGCCAAATGACCACTTCTCGTGGACAGAAAAGAGAGGTGTTAAGCATTCCATGGAGTTAACCTTCTGATGTCTGCTTTAGTGCAGGTGCTGAGGCTGAGGCGCTGTGGTGGGCAATTTGTCTGGCGTCACAGTGCCTGGGAGGGGACTCACCGACTGTTCCAGTATCCTGACAGCTTCCACCGCGGCATCGCAGCAACTGCTGCTGGGGCAAGAAAACCCTAAGTGGATGGGGTTGTGACAAGCTGTAGAAACGACGGGCTGGTCGTCAAGCACAGGGAATGGCACGCAATAGATGCTCAGGGAACAGCAGCTACAACTCTTCTTCTTATTTTTTTAATGCCTATTTATTTTTGAGAGACAGAAAGCGAGCGAGCACGAGCGGGGGAGGGGCACAGACCAAGGGAGACAGAGAATCCGAAGCAGGCTCCATGCTGTCAGTGCAAAGCCCAACGTGGGGGCTTGAACTCACGAACCATGAGACCATGACCTGAGTTGAAGTCAGATGCTCAGCCAACTGAACCACCCAGGTACCCGAACACACCTACTGTTACTTGATTCATTGTTTCCACTGGATTTCTGACAAAGCTGAATGGTACTCAACTTCAAAATGAGTTATTACTGAAAACCTCAATAGCTTATATTGTCAGACCAGGAGTCACCTAAGACCCCCTCTCATCATTCACCCCTGTCCCCCTCTCTCCTCCAGCCATTTTGAGCTCACAGAATACACTCTGTTTTATTCCCTCACTGGTTACCTCTATTCTTTAATCTCAGCTTAGAAGTCACTTCCTCTGGAAAGACTTCCTTGACTAGCACAGACTATAAATAATTTTTATTTGGACCTTAAAGTTTCTCTTTTTCTAGGATACTGATAGCAAACAGGCTCAGTTATATTGAGATCTATTATACTAAAAGTGCATCTTTAGTACAGATAAAGAATTCCTCTGATTTGCTTTGGCAAAGAGGGCCGGTGCTCTATTTAAATTTTGTTCCACCTTGTTCAAAGTATATGTAAACTGAAGTTCTAGTTATCTTAGTTTTCTACTTTCTATTCATGTAAAAGATTTTGTAGGACACACTGAACTTTCCAAAGCCAAAAAAATAATAAATGTCCTGATGTTGGAATCAATGGTTTGAGAAGCAAATTAGACATTCATAGGAAATTCTACATACCTCTAGAAATAAAATTATGGAATCAACAAAAATAAGTCTATACAAGTAAGTGATTTATTGAACAAGAAAATTTTCTGCCATTCAACTCTGGAAGGTCTTTGGGATAGTTGCACTAAATGAATAATTTAAATCTCTTCTAGCTGGAAATCCAAATTTCACTCAGGCTAGCTACGATATTAATATTCTCACCTTCATTTCCTAAACTCATATATCCTACCACAGCCCCACATTTGATTCAAAATTATTATATTTCATGAAGTGAATAAAATACTGGAGATATTCTAGATACTGCATAACCCTCCGGCGTCTCCTCTCATCACTACGGTGACTGCACTGGGCTCTGATCCAGGGGAGAGAATGCCGACACAGTCCCCACAGGTCAGACCAAGTCGGTGTCCATTCTGATCTAGAGCCTGCGCCTCCCTAACTCATAAGCCAGAGCAATGCAAAGCAGGACCGCAGGTTCATGCTTAGTAATGAAAATGAAAGCTAAACTAGCCACAGAGGAAGAGTTACTTGACAGTGAGGGCAAAAGAGAAGACCACAGGCCAAACTTTACAATAAAGGGGGTCAAAACTTTCAACTTAGAGGAATCAGGTACTACTACTACTAATAAGGAAAATAACAACAGAAAAAAAAATACTAATTTTATTGGAGGCTTATATACCAGGTACTATCTTAAATTATTTAAGAAATACATTATTTAATATTTGCAGCCAAGTATACACTAGGTAGTATTATTTCTATGTCATACATGAGGAAATTACGTCTCAGGTAAGGGGGATAATTTGCCCAAGACCATATAACTAGAAAGAGATAGTGCCAGGATTTGAACCCACACCTTCTTACTCTGAATCTCAGTCTCTTCATCTCTACAAAACCTGCTTTTTCCTTCCTGAAGTAGCCCTCCACAAAATAAAAGGGGAAGCCCAAAAGCCATAGAATAAGAGAGACAGAGGAAAGTCAACAGTTATCAAGTGTCAAGGACAAAATCCAGAAAGATCCTAGAGGATATTGTTGGGTCTGGCTCCATCCAAAGTGCACAGCACCCACAGCTGTATGAGTAACATCCAAATTTCACAGGATTAAGAAGAGGTTGGACAAAAGGGAAATGTAGTAACAAGTACAGGCTATCAAGAAAACTGGCAGTGGGGAAAGAGAGGACGAAATATGTCAACTGAAGAGGGAAAACAATGAAAACCTAGGGAGGGAGCACGTATAAAGACACCACAAATGGGTCATCCGACTCAACCTCCCACAAGGAGTTCTTGGGAGACACGTCTCACCCTCCTTACTTCCTAGCTCCGTCACCAACTGGTCAGACTCCCCGATTTCCCTCGGGCTCTTCCATGCTTGTCTCTACCAGAAACACTCTCTTTTGATCTGCTTTTCTTAGACCTCGAGATTTTCCTTCAGCACATGCTCAAAGGTCACATCCATGGTGAAGACATTCATTACTCATCTTCACTCCCAACAACAATCTCCATTGTTATTCCAATTAGTCTCCAATTTTGTAACATGAGCTGTCTCCCTCAAAAGTCATCTTCCTTCAGTCAGGTACCATGTCAAATTACCTTCGAGACCCCAGTTTTTAACATAATGCCTGGCATATTCCTCTGAAACTACAGTATCCCAAAGTGATCACAAGGATCAAGCTCCAGACAAGAAATATTTTTAATGTCACTTAACAGAGAACCAATGAATATGATTATTCCACTACTTAAATAGTAGAGCGCTTATTTTTACAAGTACCCAATAGAGATGTTCAACTAAAGCCTTCCTATTGGATTGGCACAATGGAATTTATTTCAATTGTAAATCAGCACATTCCCTCAAAACACCTTTTTATATTAGATACTAAAAATCAGCAGTTCTGGCTCGAGAAAATAAAATAAATATGCTCTTCAAGAGCTAAAATCATTGTCTTTTGTTTTTCTACAAAAAGACATTCAATTAGAATTCATTTTAAAATGTAACCCCATCTTTTAGGATGTCTGTCACAGTCTTAATTAGGAGAACACTGTCCCCTTAGGGAACCAAGCCAATGGGAATCAAATCCCAAATAAGAGCAAACCAACGAAAAATGTCTTTGTTTCTGTTGATTACATGAAATGGTCTCAAATGAAAAGAATTCTATTCCTGTCCATCAAAGCTAGGATGCACAGAAAGCAAATCTCCCTTGACCCTGAACAGAAAAGAAAAAGAGAGGAATGATTGAGTGCACTACCTCAGGCTTAGCTCTCCAAACTAGCAATACAATATTCTTTTATGGATTTAACATACAAGAGGCCATCTTTTTTCCCCCCTTAACTACTACTCATTGCTTCCATCACAAGAACTTTCTCATGGACAGTAGAAAAACTGATGACAGTTTTTCTGGTTGTGATGGCGCACTCTATCACGGGAATGTGGCAAACACAAGTGAGTATAAAAATGACCCCTTGTTGAAGGTGTGGTCTCATGTGAGGATCTCAGGAGTTTTCGTATCAAAATTCCTTTCCTAAAATCTGGTTCCTAACATCTAAGGCATCAATTTAAAGATACCCATAATAAATAGATCTACTGGGATTCACTTAAAATTTACCCTTCTTGAAAACTGCCCTTTGCCTCGAACCTAATTGGCAATTCTGATTGCCGCTGGTCTCCCGAACAAAATGTCATTTATCCCTTTGACCACAAGGAGAAAATGTTCACTTGCCAGGATGTACCACAACTTATGTGGAAATGCAAAACGTGACAGGTTGACACTAACCAAAAAGAAACAATACGCCTAGAATACAGCTATTTGGTGCATTTTGATATCCCAAATTGTAAACAAGAGTCACTGCCCAGATAGATGATTTATATAAAAGCAGATTCTTATCTGAATGTAATCTTGAAATGAGCTTTTATCTATGACATAAAAACCGGTTTCAATGTCCCTGTTACACACCAAAGACGGACTAGAAAGAAACAGAGTCCCTGGGCAGGAAAAGGGAAAGCCGGCAGTTTCTGAATAATAAAAGGACTTAAACAATGTTGACAGCTAATGTGACAAAGACTTTTTTTCTCTGAATTCAAATAGAAGCCCCTGGACCCCAGGGCTCCACTGTGCCTGAGATGCTACCTTTACAGGAAGTGGTAAAGGAGCAACATGCTTGTCCACTTGGACAGGAAAGATGTGGGCTTTTTTCTAAGGAAAGAGGAAGATGGGCAGAGACTGTAGACAGAGTAAGAACTGTAGTCGGAGGAGCGGTTAAAACGGGGCAACATGAAAGGGAGAAAAAGTCTTGGAGCCCTGGGTCAGACAGGTTTAGGGATTCTCCTTCCTGTCAGCACCGTTGTGGAATACACCTGAAGCCCCAGATTACAAGGAGTAAAATGCTTGGACTTCTGTCCTGGTTCTGCTCTGAAAAGCATCTGAACTGGCTGGTTGTGAGAGAGAGAACTGAAGAGTGGGAGACATTTTCGTTCTTCCTTCTGCATTTGTCACTCAGTTCTGGAGCAGGGAGAGTCGAAGGCAAAGACCTCTCAGATTTCGGGGTCTAATGGCTACAAGAAACTCTAACAAATCACTCAAGGTAGGGGAGGGCAGGGGGGAACAAGTCATTTCGACCCATGGTCTATACAGACCATTGGTCCAAAAAGTCTTTTTATAAAGATGACAGGATGAGTATTATCAAAATTTTAGTATCTATTCAAGATCCTGAATTTGAGTATTTTTAGAGATTTTACTGATTGGGCAACAATGTCCATATTTGGAAGCTTGAGCCTCTAAGGTGTTTTATGAAATGATGAAAAAGTATAAAGACAGAAAATTTGACAAAGTATTATATAACAAGACATGTGGTCATTGCTCAGAATTCTCTATTCCTGAACCAAATTGTCTAAGGAAAGGTGGAAGGTTGATTCTTGAGATCATACAGAATAAATGAAAAGCCACAGAAATAAGTATAGAATCAATATTTTACTTGGTACTTCTTATGCACTGAAATTAGAACCTTGGTGCTTTGAAGAAACTGCACTATATATTAGAACTTAAATTTTTCTGGTCTTTAAACTTTTTTTTTCTTAACATTTATTCATTTTTGAGGACAGAGCACGAGTCAGGGAGGAGCAGAGAGAGAAGGAGACACAGAATCCAAATGAGGCTCCAGGCTCTGAGCTGTCAGCACAGAACCCAATGCAGGGCTCGAACTCACTGACTGCGAGATCATGACTTGAGCTGAAGTCAAATGCTTACCTGACTGAGCCCCGCAGGAACCCCCGGGACATTTTTTAAAAAGCTTCTCCTTGGTGCCAAGCACTCTCCCTGCCCATCCCACTTCTACTCCTAAAAAGAATTTAACCTTAATCTATCATTTAGGAAAGATACCCCTTCCCCTAGCTGCTGTTTTATAATTATAAGAGCAACATTGGCTAAAGGTTCTCCTTGATACTAAGAAATTACAGGCAAATCTCAAGTCTCTAGAGGATGCTTGATGTGATCTTTCTCATTTAATCTCTCACTACTCTTTGGAAGAAATGACAGGCCAAGGTGTTCACAATCCATACTACAGAACTATTAACCAGCAGGAATAGCATGATCTCATCAGTATCTTCCCCAAACAAGCCGAGGGGCCTGAGTATGAATAAGCTCTTTAGTAAACGTCTGACGAAGAATTCATTCCCACTTCATTACGTGGGATGAGTCAGATCTCCAGGCTTTTAAGATCATTTAATTTTCATTCAACAGTATTTTTGCAGTCACCGTAATACTCAGACCTTTCCTAAAACATCACAAAGATGAAATCCTTGCCTGTGAGGTACAGGCAACTCCTCCATTAAAAACCACTAACTGTGAGTCGATTATATGAAATATGATTGCTGAGATTTCAATATGAAAGACAGAGGGTGTTGTGATAAAGAATAAGAGACGAGAGAAGAGAGGGAAGATGGTCAATTCAGAAACCAATGTTTTCTTTAGGAGTTAAGAGACTCTTTCAGAAAAGGAGTTTATATAGTGTGGCTCCTTTACTTTGTATCCCTAGAGCCCTGCACAGAGACAATCTGCCACTTTCAGGAAAGGCTTAAGAAACATTTGCTGAATTAGCCTAAGATCAGAACCAAATCCATCTTAGCACCCACAGGGCCAGAAACTGTGGTTTAAATCCCCTTTGGACACAGCTGTGTGGGACCGTCAACACAAGCAAAGGCCCAGCATTTTCTCTGTGCCCAGCAACTCCTTACCTGTTGTTGGACCGGCACCTGCTGCACCACCTGCGTAGGCACTGCTGCTTGACTAGCCACAGATGTCTGTAAAGTCACTGTCGAACCTGTGTCCGACCCGGTCTCTGATGTCTGCATGATGGTCTCTGAAACACAGCATCAGAACAGAAATAAAGTTTTACGTGCTCTCCTTGCATGACTAGCTACATTACATTAGTTCGAAAATTCCCTATACTTAGGGGCGCCTGAGGGGCTCAGTTGGTTGAGCGTCCGACTTCAGCTCAGGTCACGATCTCACGGTTCGTGAGTTGGAACCCTGTTTTGGGCTCTGTGCTGACAGCTCAGAGCGTGGAGCCTACTGCAGATCCTGTGTCTCCCTCTCTCTGTCCCTTCCTTGTTCATGTTCTGTCTCTCTCAAAAATAAACAGTAGGAAAAAAAAAACCCTATACTCAGAGTAACTTTCAAACTCTCAGAGCACTTCTGATCCCAACATACTGTCCTTATACAACATAGTGATATTTCAGGAAGCTTTATAGTCATTCTGATCATTTTAAGTTAATACAGAAAATTACCAATTCACATTAAAAAAAAAAATCCCCATTAACACTTCTTATTTTGAGGCTGTAAAAGTTGAACTTCACTGAAATCTACCTTCTTAGGTTTCATCTGTTATAAACTGTTTCAATCATATTCTACTGTAGACCAAAATTATTACAAAATACTCAATTTTCAGAACACAAACCCTAGCTGGATGCAAATATGTCATAAAATTTTCTTTTCTAGACGCTTTTTGAGACCATTAGAATGTCACCAAAGTTGTACAATTCAGAATAAATTATTTCTTTTTTGTTATAATAATTTATTGTCAAATTGGTTTCCATATATACCCAGTGCTAGAATAAATTATTTCTAACATCCTTTCCTACCTTCAAACTTCCTATGCAGTGATCTAAAAATAATAATAATGTATATCCAAAAGTTAAGCAAGGGATCAAGCTCAGTAATTTGCTCTGCCTGTGGCATACTGTACGAAAATCAACCTTGATTTTATACAGAGATAGTCAATCATCAACAAAATTTAGTATTTGGGACATGGGGAAGGTTGCAATTACGTAAATAAGACAGGTAAGCTACCTTCTCTCTTTCACAGTTCAATGTGGCCCGTTTTTCTAAGTTCGTATGTGCCTGATCTATCAATGCAGGTTAAAGTTTGCAATGTGTAATATAACAGGTATGGTTTCTAAGACCTCCTGGTCTTAACATCCCTTTTGCTACTTATAGAATCAATAGGATAAATATTAATCTGTTATCGAGCAGGGGTCAGAATTCTAATTTTCTTTCCTGGGGGCTTGGGAGAACAATATTTAATTGGTAGTTTAAGAAGAATACTGCGCTGTGGTTTAAATCTGTGACCAGTAGGGTGAACATTAATTTTCCCTAAGAAAATCCGAAAAGAGGATCCAGTTCTCACAAGTAGAAAATTAAGCCCCTCGCCATCTTTAGTCACAGCGTGCCCTCTTCCAATGTCTCCCCCAAACCTTTTCTATCATCTGATTCAATTTCAGAAGCGGACCTCTGAAGACAAGCATTCTACTCTTCCTGTTTCATAAACGAGGAAACTGAAACCCAGAGAGATTAAGAGACTCACTCAAGGTGACGGGAACAGATGTGAGGCTAGGCCTTTTTGCTTTGAATTTGTGCTTATTTTTCTTTTCTAGACCTTGACATTGGCACCTCTTTAGGTGATCTGCTTATTCTTTTGTTAGTCAAAGCCCTCAAGCAGCACAATAAACCTTACCAAGTGCAATAGATATAGCAGTGACAGCTAACATGGATCACATGTTCAATATATGCCATGGACTCTTCCAAATGCTCCACATGTTAATTTATAAGTAAATTAATCCATGTAACACCCAGGTGTGATTGGTAGGATTATAATCTCCATTTACAGACGAGGGACCTCAGGCATACAGAGTGAAGACGGGGAGGGGCTTAAAAACCAAAGGCAGAGGGATTGAGACTGTGGCTACCCCCTCATTTACTGGGGGCAGCTATTAATGTTTAGCTCCACGAAGTTGACAATTGGTTGGAAGTCTCCCAATTACCCAACAGAAGCTAAAAGTTCAGATTTTTATATGAAATCTCCCAAATGGTGGCTCATTTAAAAAAATGTAATACGAATCTCCAAGCTCACACACACGCGCACGCACACAGGCACATCCTTTTGGTTTAGCGTTAAGACCATGGGTAGGCCTGAAATTGTTGGAGAATGACCGTATTCACTACATAAAGTTCCTGCCTAATTAAGATGACTGCAGGACCGATGACTGCAGGACCGCTGGCTCTCAAAATCTGGGGAAGGGACACACAGTAGGAACCAGTATCTCCTTCATTCCATCACAGTGGGGGAAAAATACTCTCCCAAAGAGGAAAGCAAAAGCCAATGTCCTTTGATCCATTACATGCGTACATACCATCAATGCCGTCTGTGCTATACAGAGGGCGGTTAGTGAGAGGGGACGTCTTTCTGCAGAGAATGAGGAATGAGCCAGATGTTGCTCACCATCTTTAGTGAGGTTTTCGTAGCCTCTCTAACCAATTCCAACCTCTGTGGAGGCCTCGTTTTGTTTAGTATACAAATGAAGAAAACAGAGTAGCCAATTATGGCCAATCGAGGGTGGGTGTTTCTTAGAGTGAACTCACTCACCCAAAACTCCCTTCTACTTCCCCCAGGGCTGGCTGGGACTTTTCTCAAGGCTTTCTCCTGTGCCCATACATTGTACACACCCGTTTTAGTATATGACCCGACCTTGACATCTACTATTTTAGACCTAACATATGCAACAATAAAAAGAATACAGATCTCTTTAAAAATTAAATATATTTTTAAAACAATTCCTAAGAATTCTCAATAAACCATGTGAGAAAGCTTATCAGGAGATAAAGGGTACAGATTTGAAAACTGGCTTCTCAAGGAGTATATTAGACTCCGCAGACAGGCTTTGGCTCAGAGCGACTACAAAATAAAATTCCTAATTGTCAATATTTAAAAAGCAGAAATCTGTGTGAAAAACCAAATTTCCAGATACTTACAAAAAATGTGAAAATTCAGAAAGGTGAGCCTATATTGTATGTTTATAGGTAAATGACTTAAATGCAAATACTCCTTCACTTGCCTGGCCTCTATAGACATTTGAGTTCTTGACAGTTTTGGGGGTAACCAGAAATTCAGTCTTACCAATTCCGATTGAAAATGGAAAATTACTTTTTGGGTTTGAGATCATCCTAATAACATTTATACTCATTCACTTATTTTATACAGAATAAAAGTCCCCAGGTTTGACCACTTTACTCGTAGAAATGTGTAAGCAGATGACTGGAGCTATTATTTTCCCCATTTTACAGATGAGTCAACAGGACTCAGAGATGTTGAGCCACTTAACCAAGGTCGAACAGCTGGGGGTAGGAAAGGAGGGTTTGGACATACCACACTAAAGCTCATGCACTAAACGACTAGATCAGGGGGGAGTTCTGAATTTCGTAACAGACATTGCACAGATAGAAGGAAAGAGAGTAAAAGGGAAAAAAAAGCCACAAACTGGGGAGATTTTCAGAATGAGAAAGAAGGAAAAAGGTCCCAACTACTTAACAGGAGCAACCTTTGCAGAATAGACTGGGGAAAAAAAGATGGATAGAAAATGACAGCTCTATAACTTAGACGTAGATAGTCCTGGCGGGCTTTTCATCCAGCCTCTGGCTCCATGCATATGCCACGTCAGAACCGGCACATAAAACCCAAACCCCAAAAAAGCAACAAATAGCTGCCCCAGAACATCCTGTGTTTCCTCTCGAGTTGCTGGACCCCACTGGCTCTTGGATTACAGGGCCATGCCAACTGATAAGCACTTAGTCTCTCCACCTTTCCTTAAAAGACACAACTTCATTCTCCTTTAATTTCATGGTCTTCTTTGGTTTTGAGCAAGAGGCTTTCCTTGTCAACATTTCCTGGCTTGAGAGGGTCTCAGTCACATCCCTGGAGAGACTGGCTCAAAACCTCATGACCATGATTAAGTCTCCCAGCTAACACATATTTCCCAGGTGCCACGCATTATGCAAACTGCTTGAAATATATCTCATTTAATCCTCCTAGGAGTCCCATAATGGAAGGGTTCTTATTTCCACTTCAAACATAAGGAAACCGAGGCACAAATGCATTCAATAACTTGCTGAAAGCCACACAGCTAGTAATTTCAAGCCTAGGTTTGAACTAGGTTTACAGACTTCAAAGCCCACGATGTCACCCTTTGTGTATTACTTTGCAATTTCATGATGGTAGGGCTTCCAAATGAAAAGCTAGAGACTGTTATTGGTCTGAAGAGCAAAGTCTTTGGGATTCTCAACCCACTGTATTCCATCTACACTTCCAATAACAATGGACAGACTGACATCCCTTCTCTCTCTCTGACATCAAAATTAGTAAGTATTCTCTCTCGCTCCTTCTGCTGAGGCCATAATAAAACCTAACTAGTAAGTATTTTTCCAGAGGCATTTTAACGGATTAATTCTGAAGACCTGACTTAACAGCAGATCAATTAGAATGTTAAAGCATGTTCGAGGAGTATAACCCTCCTGCCAAATTTTGCTAAACAGATCATTTAAACCCACTGACGCATTCAGAGGATTCTGGTAGGCTTCCAACATTTCGGCAAACCAAGAATCATCATGGAGGGTAGTGTCTGAGCAGGCTTCACTTGGAGGTTTTGTTTTAGACCCAACATAAGGTTTGTGTGTGTAGTGGAGGTGCTCCTATTCATCTAGCAGCGGTTTCTGCGCTCTGTTTATGTTTGGGAGTAATGTGGCTAGTTTAGTTCCTTCACAGCCCCCTTTCAAGTGATATTTGTTTATCAGCCACAAATGCAGTCACATTAATCCAATCTGATGAGCTAAATAAACCCCTGCAGTCGGTCCCTGACGCAGCCCATATGTAAATGAGTTGTACACTCTTGCAGGCGCACAATCTCGGTTCAGTCTTCCTTGTCTAATGTGCCTGTCAGGTGTGTCAAGAGCAACAGATGCTTGTTTGACAAAGGACCTTTTTATTCTGGCTAATTAAGCAGTTGGACACACCCGCCTGTTAACGGTTTGGTTTTGTGCAGCCAACTCGGGCTGAATCATGCGAATCTACAGCTAAATAGGCCACATTTTGAAAGAAGGCTAATTAACCCCTAGGAGAAGGAAAAGAATATTGCAAATGCCCAGCTGCTGAATGCGACAAGATTAGCATTTCTTCAACCCGATGGGCAAAACCTAGGCAAAGCAAACGTGTTTGGAACAAACATATGTTATTCCAAGTTTCAAGGCATTCAAACGTTCTTTACGGAACTTCCTGAAGATTATTTAATACACTCAAATTCACAGTTGGATTCCTTTTATCACACACAATGTACATGCCAAATTAAATAGTTTAATAGTCTTACCTGATCAATTACTTTTCAAACAGAAGTATATAACTGGGATAGCTTAAAAATAGGGAGTATCCATCTAATTTTTACTGGGGGTTTTCAGCCTGAAATAATTTGCTCTCGAAAGAAGCAAAGTCTGCAAAGTTTAGCTCCACTACACGACGGTATTGTTTTTTTGGTTTTTTTTTTTTACACTGAGGAATGTAACAGGTTGATTCAGTATAGAAAATAAGGACTTGTCATTGAATTTTCAAGTGCAACAGAGAATTTCCTTCCTTTTTCCATAATATAGAAAACAGAAGATGCTACTTCTAATTCCTACTTGAACCAAATTAACCAAAGTTATGATAATAGTCACTTAATGGGTATAATAAAAATAAATCACATCGAAAATGTGATGTTCAAGTATAAATTATTTACTTAGAAACCTGGTTCAACATAAGAGCATGGGAATTTACCCCCCAAAAATTGGCATAATTTGAATTGCTGTTTTCAAAATACAGAACAAGAAGTTTAACATCAGTATGCTTTTAAACAGAAAAATCCCAAATCATAATTGATGTTTTGTGGTATACAATTTTTATTACTAATATTCTAATTAAGCATCAGCAGTTTTGAATAAACGTGAGAAAAACATATTAGTATACATAATGCCCAAAACAATTAAAATCTCTATTAATATTAGATAACTAAAATGAGCTGTGCTATTTGGGGGTGAGGGTTGCCATTACTTACTTACTTGATCTCTTCTGGAGGAGATGATGAAAATATTACGATTATTTCAACTCTTTAAAAAAAATCCTAAGGATATCAAACAAATTTCAAAAATGACAATATAGTATAAAACAACGGGGCATTTTGGAAAGTTTATATACATAGGTAAATAATCATCAAAAATTTAACTTTTTGAAACTTTGACAAAAACAGATTGAGCTGATTAACTACAAAAGTAAAAACACAGTGAGCTGGCTTCTTTCCCACTTTATCCAGTACAAATGAAAGAAACTGATAAAGGTACAGACTACAGGCAGCCTTTTTAATTTAAAACACACGTCTGAAAGTTTAGTCATTGTCAAACACAGGGCTTTGTCAAATCAATAAATCAAGTAACCAAAGGGATTTATGATTTTCTATAAGAGCTCTGCCTGTGTATTTAGGTTCAATGTTGTAATCCTCATGACTGTGTACAATTAATCTTTTGCACTAAATTGATCTGCAGAAAACGATGGAATGATAATAGTGTAGACTGCTAGGCAGTCATCTTTCTGTGATAGCTGACGACAGTGATTAATGTTGGCGACGATTAATCAGCACACTGGTAACATATACAGGTTGCCTGGGTAACTTTTTTCGCTTTTCAAACAAAGGTTTTCGCTTAACTAATTCTTCCCTTGACTCAGATAGAGTATGAAAAACTGTTTCTTCAGAGAAGAAAAATCAAATTACTTTGGCAGTTTTTATCTTAAAGGACCAATGACTTAAAAAATAAAACCATCTACTAACATATTAGTAAAGCCAAACTACTGAAATAATTTAAGAGCTATTGTATTATTTGTTATTCATGTCCAGTTATCAAGAGAAGCTATCATCAGGCATAGAGGTAATTTGGGAGAAAGAGAACCAGTCTAGGGCTGGTGCCATCCCAGCATTTCTGCCACTCATGGTCATGAACAGGCCAACGAGGTCTTACAGGACAGGACATACACTAAAAAAGGACAGTGCTCAGATATCAGCTGAGAGAAAAAGAAAAGAAAACCAACCAAACAAAAACATCTAAGTCTCCACTCTTTCCTACTGGAAGGAGAATCTGAGGACACAATGATGTAATATACAGAAAGACTCTAACCAAAATATGGGAGACAAAGCTATAAATACGTCTCCCTATTGGCCCATCCAATCCTGAGAATGAGTAGAACCTACTGGATGGGGCATTTCATAATCTCAGCTCCCAGAACTGACAGATGTTGAGCAGCGGGCACTTTATTAGAAGTCGGTCCTCTTCAGTAGTAGAGCTATTAGTAAGCGTAGCTGGCACTTACTGTGGGATGGATGCTTTGGACACATTTAACCCTACTTTCACCTATAAAGTAGACATTCCCATTTTATAGCGGAGGAAAGTAACACTCAGAGATGGACTTGCCCAGGGCCATGGAGCTGTTAAGAGCTGAAGTCAGGATTCAAGTCCAGGCTTGTCTGCCTCCAGTAACAGCACACTGTCATTGGACCCTAGAGGTGGCCACGCAGACAGCAGCAGCACTGAGGCTATTTTAGTGACATCAACTTTAAAAGAGATAAAATAACTCTAGGAAGACTTTGGGCCCTGAGAAAGAATTCTAAATTTGAAGAGACACAAATAAATCACATAAATGGCAAATATGTACTATACCTGATATGTAACCAATACACTTTTATGAAGTCATCAAACCTATAATATTTATAATGGGAAAGCAGACCATGGGTTAAAAGAGTCATACACTGACCTTGTGTTCATAAAATATTTTATAGATAAGAGGTTATAATATATACTCATTTGCATTCCGGGATTTATCCTTAAAAACAAACAAGGGTCCAGTTACATGAATGTGTACGTATATATAATATTCTACATAAACACAAGGATATTCACGCAACTATTACATATGATAGTCAATAATAAGCGACCAAAATATCCATAATTGGGATACTTATAAACTGTTCTATTCTGTATCCCTATAGCAGAATACTACACACATCTATAAAAGCCAACATAGAAGATATTCATCTTTTAAGTATAAAAAGCAGGCTGTCAAATAATATACAGACCACAATGCACTCTTCTTCACAGATACATAATTGCATGCTTTGGAAAAAATGCTTGAGGAAATAGAATAACATTAAAGGAACTATGGACTTTTTCCCAAAGGAACGATCATAAACATTGGGTGGTCTCAAGCTAACCTTGAACTTGCTGGTGAAAAGCAACAGGCTCCAGAGACCAAGTGAGCCTGGAGCCATCCCAAAAAGTCAGTCTTAGATTCTGTAACCTAAAATAGACCTTATAATCTCAAAGATAGCAGCAAAGGTAGATTTTGATCTGTTCACTTGCGGGGCAAGAGCTCTGTCTCCCTTCCTACCAAGTGGCTCAGAACTCTAAAGCAGCTAAAAAAAAAACCAACTTCAATGTTTCTGTTGGAATAGCCTATTTAAAAAATATATCTGGAGATTGTGTCTACAGATCCATTCATTGCTAGTTCCAAGACCTCTGTCATTTTCTGCTGAAGGAAGGAAATCTAGTAACACACATTCCCAAATGTCAAATTTGATCTCTTCCCTATGACACTCTCTAGTCCCTACTGTCCAATCCAGGATCAAGGCATGAATTTTAATTCTTCCCCCCTTGTACACAAACTGACAAAAGCAATTGTGCTTCTTCCAAAGATTTCAAATTGAAAAGAGGATAGGGGCGCCTGGGTGGCTCAGTTGGTTAAGCCTGATACAACTTCAGCTCAGGTCATGATCTCACAGCTCGTGAGTTTGAGCGACTCTTCGGGCTCTGTGCTGACAGCTCAGAGCCTGGAACCTGCTTTGGATTCTGCGTCTCCCTCTTTCTCTGCCCCTCCCTCATTCACAACCTGTGTCTCCTTCCCTCAAAAATAAACATACATTAAAAAAAATAAAAAAGATGGGCGCCTGGGTGGCTCAGTCAGTAAAGCATTCGCCTTCAGCTCAGGTCATGATCTCACGGTTTGTGGGTTCGAGCCCCACATTGAGCTCTGTGCTGACAGCTCAGAGCTTGGAGCCTGCTTCAGATTCTGTATCTCCCTCTCTCTCTGACCCTCCCCTGCTCACATTCTCTCTGTCTTTCAAAAATAAAAGTTTAAAAAAACATTAAAAAAAATTTAAAAAGGAAAAAAAGAAAAGAAGATGTATAGGTGTGGAATCTAGATATTTAGTACCAGTAAAACAAGTATTCCGTTTTAAACTAGCTTTAGTGTCCTCTGTTCCTTCTTCCTACATACCCTCAACTCTACACACGTAACTTTTCTTTCTTTCCCTACACTCACGAGTGTGGCTTCATCCACACACATGTAAGTACAGATTCTCCCTTACGTTTGGGGATTGATAAATAGGAAAAGGCTTACCAACAAGGGCTTCCCAATAGTCATACTTTATTAGAGGAGATGAGAACAAAGAAAAGGTAAAATTAGCCTAAAAGGCAGTATTATTTAAAGAACCACAGGAAAAAAGCCAGCAGGTAGTGTCACCCCTAAACAGGAGGATTTCCTTTGGATTTTACAGGGAGTGAAGGCAAGAACAGGCATACCTAATTTTCTTCGCACTGAAGAAGGCTGCAGTAACAACTTCCTTCTTGGATTCTCTTGCCTACACAAGAAATTCTTCTATTTTTTTCTCTCATTTCTTTTTCTTTTTATAAAAGTGGAGAATAGGGCCTTTTGCAGCTCCTAACTATCCTAATGACAGGCTCAGAGAGATCAACACATCTAAAAGGGGAAAATAATACTGTATAATAACATCACTAATAATGGAAATAATATACCCCACTCTAAATGTACAGTATCTTAAAGAACTGAACTCTCATTATTCCTACTTTTTGGCAAATGTCGTGAACAGGGGTGTGGGTGGACTCGGGGGAAAAAAAATCTATATATTCACACACATATAAATCCTGGCAACACTTGCTGTAAAACATGCTATTCATTAAATGAAATTTTACATCGATTTTCATTGTAAAATGCATGTGTATATACTCGGAATAAAGGCTTGGATGAAGGATGAAAATTAAAACAGGTTGAAGATTCCAGTCAACTATGTACACTCACAAACTTAAAAGAAAAAAACGTTCATCTCTAAAAATCAGTAATTACTGAAATAAGTCAATTACACTGAATTAAAGGTCCCTCCCCTTTGGAGCTTCTTTTACAGGAACTGGGGACAGGCTCCATGTAGGGCTGACTGTCCAACTCAGTCTAAAGCATTTTCTTGGATCCAAAACCAACAGCTTCTTCTACAGTGGGTTATTTTAGGCTATCTCGCGAATCCAGGGCTAACGCCACTAAGTGGGGTTATTAATCTGTTTAAAATCGACTATCTGTTCTTTATGTTTAAAAGCAATTGTCATTATGTAATGGTTTAGGTAAGTGTGAAACCTCACATAATGAGTTATTTTCTATCCTCTCTCCTCCTCTGACACGCTGATGGTCTTCCCAGGGGGCTAAAAAAGGGTAAGGGAGGGGTGCCTGGGTGTTTCAGTTGGTTGAGCATCTGACTCTTGATTTTGGCTCAGCTCATGATCTCAGTGTTCATGGGATTGTGGGACCAAGGCCTGCATCAGGCTCTGATAGTGTGGAGCCTGCTTGAGATCCTGTCTCTTCCTCTCTCTCTGCCCCTTCCCTGCTGACGCTCCCACAGGTGCTCTCTCCCATTCTCTCTCTCTCTCTCTCTCAAAAAAAAAATTAATAATTCTTCTTTGTCCCTGAAAATATATTAATAGTAACTGTCCTATCCCAACCCTCTCCTTTCTCACCATGTTTCCCTCTCATCCCCCAAGTCTAATCAGTCCAATGATTCTGCTTCCTCATGTCTCTCAAAAATCCATCCACATATCTTCCTGTCTCCAGAGTTCAGGACACTCCAGGCAATAGGTCCCCAGTGCCATCAGGATAAACTGCAAACCCCCTAACAGGGTGTCTCAGGGTCGTTGGCTAGCATATACCTCTCGCCTACCATTTTCTGAAGACTACATACAATCCAACCATGTGGGACTACGCCCAGTGCCCCAAATCTAGGGCCTCTGAATGAGGTGTTCCCTCCTTCCTCCCTTCTCTTATCTGCACTCCATCTTCGAGATCTCAGGAGGAACTCCCCCGGCCCCAGACAGCCTTCCAAGCCACCCCACTCTCCTTTCCTCTTCTTAGCAAAGCTGGGGCTGGTGTTCCCCTGGGTGCTCCCACAGCACCTTATCTTTACTCCGTGCACAGCATGCATCATATTGTAAGGGGAGCTATCTCTCCAACCAGATTATGAACACTGTGGACACCTAGACTACGCCTCTTTCTCACCTACAAATATGCAAGAGTGCCTAACACACAGATCTTCAGTTTGTTGGATGCAGAGATGAATAAAAAAGGGATGTGTTTAAGATCCTACTGACACATTAGAACAGGTAGTATCAGAGCAATTTAATACTTGAAATTCTGTAATAAATATAATTTTCTATTAGGACCATTTCCAATCAAGTTATTCATTAAGAATGTCTTCTCTTAATTTTCCAAGGTGACTTTGCTCTCAATTCTCATTATGGCAGAATTTTATAACAACTCCCATATTTCAAGATTTGTAAACCTCAACCGATTTTGTGTATAATTTCCAAAAAAAAAAAAAAAAAAGGAAGATAGAGATTAAATAAACTCAAATGAGCAAATTAAGTCTTCAGTTATAGCTCTGAACCTCCTGACACACCATTTACTTTGTTTTAATAAGTACGCCTGATTCACTGAATTGTGGATTCAAATCCAATGCTCTAATCATGTCATCTTAGAAAAGGTGGCCTGGTATGCTTCCTTTGTTTTTATAAGACAGAAGCACTCAGAGATCTTTAATTTTCATAGCTGAAATGCTAAGAATAAGTAATTAGCCTTAATAGTAATTGTTCTAACTTCATCATTAATTAAGCACTTGAAATTTATTTGAGCTTGGCAACATTCAACTGACATTCTTCCATGGTCTCTTAACAATCATTGAAACTTTTCACAGAAAAAGGTATTTCAAGACACCTCTAGTTACAAATTAGTTAACACTTTTTTTTAAGTTTATGTATTTATTTTGAGAGAGAGAGAGAGAGACAGAGACAGAGAGCAAGTGTGAATTGGGGGAAGGGGAAGAGAGAGAGGGAGAGACTGAATCCCAAGCAGGCTCTGTGCTATTGGCACAGAATCCCATAAGGGACTTGAACCCATGAATTGTGAGATCATGACCTAAGCCACAGTCGAGAGGTGGACCCTTAACCAACCGAGCCACCCAGGAGCCCCTAGCTAACACATTTATGTAAGGATTCTACATGCATTACCTCATCTGTCCAGAAATCCTAGGAGGTAGGTTCTATTATTATCCTGCTTTATATTGATGAGAAAACTTCGGTTCAAAGTTTAAATAACTCGATGAGCCCCTAGGCCACACTGCTACCAGTGGGCAGGGCCAGGGCTTGAATGTATTATACTGTCTGTGAGGTTCCGGAGAAAACTTTGGAATTTTTTCTTTCTTTTTTTTTTTTCACCCAGCCATATGCCGTAACAGGCTTATAATGTGACAACTTAAGTGTTTTACAGATCAGTGATTATGCCGTCCTGTCTGAAGTAGCAGTCTTTTTCTACATTTCAAAACTTCTACATTTAAAACTTCTAATTGGACACGCTATAATTTTTTAACCCAGCTACTTATTTTCCATGATATGTTAGAAATTATCTTAACTGCATTTCCCACAATGCAGAGTATCCGGCAAGATGGTGGTCTATCTTATTCTCTACCAATGGCCAAAACTAATAAAATACTGAATCATATGGGTTCTAACACTACCTCAGCTGAGGTACCAATACACATAGGCCTTCTGGAATGTGAATCATGGGTCAGAAAGTGTTAAAAGAAAAAAAAAAGTACCTGATCTTTTCTTTCTAAAATCTTGGAGTTGAGTTCCCTGGTGCCCCCATCAATCCCACTTCAAACGAAATGACTGGTGGCAGCTTCTCAGAGACCAAAAGAAGGGACAGTCTCGATAAGTTACTTCACCAAATAACTGATTTGGGGTGAAACCAAGGGGTCTATGACCCAAGAGCCAGGAACTGTTGCTCTCTGACCTTTTACATTTGGACACAAATAGCCCTCAGTGACTTCAAGAAAAACATATTCAACTCCACTGCCTAATGGCATCACACAGCAATTAGGGCGACACCTGGGAAGCAGAACTTTGAGGAACGTTACTGGCCCGAGGCCGAGCTCAGGGACACTAAGCACCTAGTTCAACCGCCGTCTCTCTTCCTACCTGAACACAGGACCACTTTCCCTTGACGTGTGTCTAATCGTTTGACCTATTTCGTTGCTTCAGTCAAATATTCATAGAGACATGTTATGCTACAGTGATCAGAAGAGCAGAGAAAAGTAAAAATTTCTCGATTCTCTCCCAGACCTTTAATTATGCTTCTTCAACATCTCAGGAAGCCTCTGTTTGGTAGTCATTCCTCTCACATTCATGCCTGAGCATGTGCACGCAGAACGCACACATACACGCGCGCACAGAGGGGTATTAAGTATCAAAAGCTATGTTGGATACGTAGTAGGTACATCACACATGCACCAATACACACAGAAGACCTTCCGACCGGTTCCCACTCTGGCTATCGGGTATGGCTTGGGGAAAAAACTCTCAATGTCTTTTTTTGTTTGTTTTTAATTTTTTAATGTTTATTTTGAGAGACATAGAGAGAGAGAGACAGAGAGCGAGCGAGCAGGGGAGGAGCAGAAAGACAGAGACGGAGAGAGAATCCCAAAGAGGCTCCACACCATCAGCACAGAGTCTGATGTGGGGCTCGATCTCACAAACCATGCGGTCATGACCTGAGGCAAAATCTAGAGTCAGACACTCAGACTCAGCCACTAAGCCACCCAGACACCCTCAAAATACTCTACTTCGAAAGGCAGCAGTCCTCTTCCATTTTAGCTTCACTGTCCCCTCACTCCGGCAGAGACGGTCATCACAGTACGGTACCCTGGGTCTAGTGTGCCAAAAATCAAGTTGCTGGAAATGGCCAATTTGGCAAATTGACCAATTCACTCAAGATTGTATCTTTCAACCATTTAAACTGTTGATATAATTTGTAGAGTTTCAAAAGGCCTTTTAAAGATTTCTTTGGTTCTTGCACTGAAGTCAAGGTTTGAATTTGTCTGAAATCCTGCTGCACAGCCTACCTATACCTATATTTTGGAATTTTGCCATTTTCTGAGCCCATAACTTTCGAGAATAAGAAGTTAATTTATTTTAAATCAAAGGGTTGCGCATGTCTTGAATACTAGGGAGTTTACAAATGATAATAGGACGGTTTATCTTTTGCAACACGTTTTTCACCCATTAAATGCATTTCTGTACTTCTCTTAATTCACAAATTTGCTAACTAGTTTAAGTCGATAAATATGTTGCTTCTGTTTTAAGCAACTGAAAGGCATTCAGTATATGAAATATCAGTGATAAATTTGGCACTCAGCTGAATTGGGACTGATAAATATTTCTGTTGCCAAGTGTCTGCAGTGAAACTGCTATAGAAAAATTAAAACCAAATTAAAACTAATTAATGCTTCACACCAAAAATTTCAAAAGCTTTTGCAACTCTTCTATGCAGCGTGATTTGTGATAAACTTTACATGTAGTTAACACAAACATGTCCCGGGCAGTTGATAATTTGGAAAATTGCATCTTAGGCAAATTGATAAATTAGAGCACTTGGTGAATCTAACCAAACTGCCACTCAGTTTACATTTTAGAAAACTGCCTTTGGGAGAAGTATTCATTCAGTCAACTGATCACTCAGTACATTTTGGGTGGGGAGGTTTTCAGATAATTGGCTTCCTTCCCAGTGTCACAACATTTTAAACTTAAAGAAAATCCAGAGGTCACCAGTTTGGGCCCCCTTTCCACAGGGAACCCAAGACCGATAAACCGAATGGCCTGTTAGCATCAGATCTGGTGTTAGAACTCAGAACTCGAGATTCCCAGTCAATGGCTCTTTCTAACAGACTACGGTTTACAAGAGAAGAAAAAGGGAAGGCACTCAAAAAGAAGTAGCAAGGCCTGCCAGAATCTCCAAGTGCTTATTATACAATGAGAGAAATGCTCATAACACGGAGAATGAAATCCTAGAATAAGAGGGTCTCTTAGACGTGTCCAAGTTTCTTTCTCACATAAATGAATAAGGCACTGTTTCGGGGTGTTTAACAAGATTTCAAGTAAGTCAAACTTTGCGTGTGTGGAGATATCAACTGAAATGTTTCCCTGGATTTTATATTCTGCAGAAACTCTCGATCATCTTGTAAAATCGGTTTTTTTCTCGGCTACGTGGAGCGTCTTAGTGACAGAGGTTCAGTATCAGATTATTATTTGGAGTGTCTGAGTGGTTTTGGCTCACAGTTTTATTATTACCTCATCTCTGCATGTAACGTACAATACACAAACTCACTGTGTTTACACTTAGATGAAGATGCCAGAAAGACTCATTTCTAGTCTGCCGAGAAGAAGGGGTAAAAGCAAAATCCAACAGCACAGCAATTGCCACTAAAGTAAACAGGGAGCGAATTCTGAATTTTCGCTTGCAGCAAATAAGTGTAATTTCTGGGTGTGAGACAGAAACCTTTTAAATGTAATGGTTTGCCTAACAGCTTTTATAAGGTGCACTTTTCACTGTCAAATGGCATAAAATGCTCATAAGGGTAATCAGTTTTCGATGGCAGGTTTACAAGCTTTCCGAGATTCGTACTCTTTATCCATGTTAAAATGTTTTGCAATTACCTCTTTCTGTATTAGGTTCACGCTTTCTTTTAAAAAATTTTTAAAATGTTTTGTACAAGGCCAACTCCGAAACCAAGCATATTGCTTGAGTTCTTTAGTCATTTGATGCATACTGTCGGTGTTTATTAACTCACAAGTTGTCCGCAGCTGGTTTACGGAGAAGTAGCACTTCTGTAATCTCAGGGGATGTTAAAGCAAAGTAGGAGTAAACGGCCTCCTGATATAATCGACTCAGAAATTACATCTTCATGTAACTTTTCCTCTGAAGGTGTTATGATTTTCTTGTTGTGCCAAAATAGTCAGCTAACAGTTAGCTACATATTATATTCAAAACCAAGTACAAACAGGCGCTGATCCCACCTCGTGGCTCGTTTCCCACACAAACCAGGTTTATAAGGATGGTGTTTCCTGAATACAACTGAATGCGTAAACGCAAGGCTATTTACTCATGAAAACTCTATCCTTTTCCTTACAAGACTCCCTAGTATTGAATGACAGATTCTTTCCAATTAAGATAACAGTACAGTGTTTTAAAAATGCAGGCTAATAAAACGTTCTTTCCCAGTCTCTCTTTCCCTCTCTCTCCCTGTCCCTTTCTCTGTCTTCTCTCCCTCTCTCCCATTTCCCCCGCTCTGTTCCATCTTCCTAGAACTGAGAACTCAGAGAGGCCCCCATTTCAACAGGAGCCACACAACAGCCCCCCCCGAACTGCTCCCAGTATCTAAGCTGAGTCAGCAATATAACTTAATTATACCAATCATATGTTTTCCTTGAGATCATTTTTGTGCAACATAACAACTAATTTTGACATTAACCACAGGCTCGACCTTAGTTACAGCATTTCAGCACAGACACCAACAATAATAAATACACTATTCTTCACTTCTTACAGATAAGCCATATGACCGGAGTCTTGAGTGTATCCAAAACAACGCTTATTGTGAAATCAGATCGCCAGTGCCGAATATTCCCGGCTCGTGCCTGCCCGACGACGGAGAACCACCTCGCTGTAAGGCCACTGAAGGTTACCACCAGTCTCGATGCAACACTTTCCTTCACGAGGCTGTGTTCAGAGTAATTAAGGCTCAGAGACTCTAAGGTTGGACACGACCTTCAAGGTAAGGGCCTTGAGTCACTGACTGGGCCACGATCTATCTGCACGAATCGCTGTAATAAAGCGCTTACACCACTGGAGCAGGCATGTTACGAATTACGGAGTTTTGCTCTTAACGTGTCCCCAAGGTAACTCTACTTAAAGTACGTAAATAGTAATGAGCAACAGAAAGGCGAAAGAATCAAAGAGCTTATTAAGGACAGAGTCATTCATTTTGTGGTCTTTCCTTCCTGAGAGGGCTCTAAACCAAAATATCATTTTTTGGAGATAAACATACGGAGTAAGAAATAAGGTACATAGGGCGGAGCTGGCATTTCTGAAGCTCGACAGTGACTTCTCCAAACCCAAGCAAGTCAGGGGCATCAGCGAGTCCGGGAGGAGGCTTCTTCCGGCCTGGCTCGTGGAGGCCATCCACACTCAGGCATGCCAACCCCCGTTACACAGTTATTTTTAGAAAGAGAGGGAAACTTATGACAATCTTTGAACTTCCAGAAAAAAAAAACCTACAAATTTCTCACTTATTAAATTATTGTTACTGGCAACTCTACTGAAAAATTCATTTTTCCTTCAAACTGAATATTAATAAAGCCACCACCGAGGCTGAAAACCTGTGTTTATTATTTCAGGTGAGTTGAATAGAAATCAAGAGAAAGAGAGAATAGGGCAATTTTTTAAACAGCAAATTCTAACAGGTTTTATATTGATGAATCTAAAAATGGCAGTCCTTATGCTGGCTCTCAAAGCAAGGCTTTATGTATGTGAAAATGCATCTCGGTTTAACAGGAGAAACCTCAAAAACCCCAAAAGACCCTTTCGGTGGGAAATACAAAGTTCTACAAAACCTGTCACTTCATAGCAACACCCAGACTTGTTTGGTCACAACCTCTTCTGAAAAGACCTTGCCCAGAATGGAACATCTGTATCTTCATAGAAGACTGTTACACTTCTTAACGCGTCACGTCACACACCCCAAGCCGAGCTTTTGAAGTGCAATTTACCCAACAAATTATTTTGTTGGAAAGTATGAACAAGACTCAACGATAACAATTCCTACTTTAAGTGATTAATGTTCCTTCCCAAGAACCATCACCAGACTCCTTTTTGCCTGGCAGTTAAATTTATATTTTAGGGCTATCACATCGTTTGTGATGGGAACAGCTCGGGAGTGAACTCTTTGGGTTTGAATTTTGTTTTTAATTTGGGATTTAGATTATACTCCTTTTCATGTAGAGATTTAACTTGAGGGAAAAAATTCTCCACAGAGAAAATTATCTAAAAGGGACGGAGGATCCTGGGACACAATTTCCTTGAGGAATTCATCCCTGCCTCCCTTTCTTCTTGCTTTGATGACAAGGAACAAATGCTTCCTGAATATGGATGTAACCTAACAGTTCATTGCTTTAACACCTTCGGAGCAGAGAGAGTTGGAACAGAAATACGAGCTAGGTTCTGCAGAAGCGGAGAGTCCTGCCGGCAGCTCTGAGTCAGGCTGCAAGTGAAAACCCTCTTATGCTTTTGTGCCTCGTATCTCAGTGTGGGAAGATGAATACTAAGTAATAAATCAGGAAACAGAAAAAAAGTGTATACCCTCCACTTGGATAAAACGAAGAAAGGCAAGGCTGGTGTCTGGGACCCAAAAGATTCTCCGGATTAATGATGAACGATTCTTTGGTTCTGTCTTCAGCTACTTACTTATATCCGATTTGTTTTTAAGTGACCATTTATTGAATGCCTACAACTAAACTGAATACTTCAATGCTCAGCGACCTTGGAAAATGTATGTTGTTCTCAACTTCACAAAAATGGACACTGAGGTCCACAGAGACCCAGGTATTTTCAAGTCCGACCACTCGTAAAAGGCAACACCAGGATCCACATGGAACGCCATCTGACCTTAATGTCTACATTCTTGCCACACCCCCTTCTGCTTCAAGCCTGTGTTTTCCATGTTTCCATGTTAATATGGGTTTTGAATTTGAAATCTACCACTGTTATGAAATTATACTCTTTAGAGTCAAACCATGGCCCTGCAACATAAGTGAGACATTGACAACACCATGACCCTGTTTAGTATTCATCACACATGCCGGTTTGGAAGACTCCAAGATGTATTTGCCATCTTCCCAAAAGAGCATATTATATTAGATAGGATTTTAATGGGTTCAATAACAGTTCCCAATCTAAGAACAAAACTAATAAATTACGCTCACAACTTAGGTCCAACCCAAATTCAATAAGTATTCATTTGCTAACTGCTACTAAAGTTAGATGCTAGAGAAGATGGCAAGATGAGGAAATCATTAAATTCCCTGACTGCCTTCTCTTCCATCTTTCCCTAACAAAGACTATTCCCTTAAGATACATCCTTGTCCTTCTGTGTTCCACTCTGCACACACTGTCCCTCAAATGATATTTTGCAGTTTCAATGTACACTTGTACATTATGATGACTTGCAAATCTATTCTCCTAGCCCCTACTTCTCACTGACCTAAATTCTGATCCCGTAATATGAACTGCCTCTTTGCAAATGCAACATAGTGAGATCCGTGATGTTCATGCTCAGCCCCACCGGTTCAACCTCTCTGACCCCTCAACCCTCTCTGTCAATCCCTAGAAGACAGTGGGTGATGTCTCTGAGCCTTCACGGAACTTTCTTCACTGTCTAGATCTCCTCTAAACTCTGAACCTATTTGGTTTAATTCTCAGACTCACTCACAGTAATCTCATCTATGTCAACTATTTCTTCCCTACAAAGATATAAATGTTTCTAGGTCTGAAGGACATTTAAGTCTTAAGAGTTAATTGGCAGTGAAAATAAACTAAAAGCATTTATGTAGGAGTTGGGCAATAACTTCCATAATCCTTACATGGCACATATTTCTGTGTCCAACAATCTAACTAGGTGCTTTATGAATATTACCCTGTATAATTTTGACAGTTGATATGGAAAACAAATGCTATATGAACACAGAGAAAACAGGTGATGATTGCTATGCACATTTTAGGCGTAAAACTTAGGATGGTTAAATAACTGTCCAGCATCACACACCAAGCAAGCGATGGTGCTAGAATTAGAATCGAAGTCTAGCTGACTTCCAAACCAGTATCTCTCACATTATGCTAGGTTGGGCCTGTTTCTGCCGTTTACTGAAGCCACGTTGACCGGAGCCTCAGTTTTCTGATCCAGAAAAAGAGTGTTATCAGTGTTCCTATGGGAGGAACAGCAAGCCAGGAGGACGGCATCTAAAGCAAGGCATTTTTCCAAGTTCCCACATATGCACCCAACATGATTCCAGCATGGCCCTCCGGCCCATCGCCCCAATGCTGCCAAGGATCATGGGCTTTTCTGACACTATGCATGAAATGGTATAATAGTATATGAAAGGAGACTGTAATAAATTAAAGAAGCATACTGTAAAATCACAGAGTAACCACTGACAGAATAAAACAAAGAGATACGACAATAAGAAAATAAAAAAGAGAAGATGAAACCATAACATCACTCAAGGAATCTGAAGGAAAGAAAATAGCTAAGAGAAACAAAGACTAGGTGAGACAGATAAGAAAACAAACGAACACGGCAGATTCGAACCTAACCGTATCAATAATCACATAACATGTACTTTAAATAAAGCAATGAAAAGGCAGAGGTGATCAAATCAGATAGAAAACAAAGACCAAACTAAGTGTTGTTAATAAGAAATCCACTTTCAATATAATGTCATGAACAGGCTTGAGAGGACTGAGGGGCACCTGGGTGGCTCCACTGACTAAGCACCCAACTTTTGATTTTGGCTCAAGTCATGATCTCACACTTTGTGAGATCGAGTCTCGAGATGGACTCCCACTGACAGCACAGAGCCTGTTTGGGATCCTTTCTCTCTCTCTCTCTCTCTCTCTCTCCCTCTCCCTCTCCCTCTCTGCCCCTCCTTTGCTTGCTCTCTCTCTCTTTCTCTCTCTCAAAAATAAATAAACTTTAAAAAGAGGGTAAGAGGATTGAAAAAGATATAGCATGCTATATTTTAATACCAAAGTAAATTTCAAAGCAACAAATATTCCTAGGAGTAAGAAGAGTTATTTCATAATGATACAAGAGCGAAACCATGAGAATTTATAACCCCAAATGTTTACACACCAGTTAGCAGAACTTCAAAATGCAAAAAGCAAAACCTGACTGAACTGAAAAAAGAGAAACAGCAAAATGCACTATAATAGAAGGAGATTTTTAACACTCATCTTTCAATAACTGATATAACAAGGAGACAGAAAATCAGTAAGGATATAGAAAGCTTGAGCACCATCAACCACCCTGACCTAATTAACAATTTATGGAACATTCCACCCAACAACCACAGAACACTTACCTTTCTCAACTATACACAGGACATTTACCAGGATAGAGCATATTCTGAATACCAAACAAGTCAAAGGATTCAAATGTTATCAAATAATTAGTCTGATCACAACAGAATTAAATTAGAATCACTAACAGAGAAATATCAGGAAAAGCACCAAATACTTTGAAACTGAACAATCTACTTCTCAATAACCCGTGGGTCCAAGAAAAGATAAAATAGGAAAGTAGAAAGTATTTTAACTGTTATACTACAACATATTATAATTTGTGAGATGCCTTATCACCCCAACACTTACGAGAGAAGGGAAGGGAAAAAAAGGAGTAAATTATTTAACCAACCAACAGATTTTCAAGTAAGCAAACTGAGAAATTAAGAATAAAAGAAAGGATTGTAAATCCATAAAATATTAGATCTGGAAGAAGCCTGGAAATCTTTCTAAAATGTGTAAACTCACAAAATTTACAGAAGAAACTGTTCCAGGAAGAACATATGATTTGCTTAATAGGACTTATAATTGTAAACATTTAAAAATGAGCAGGCTTTGCTTGGAGCTACACTATCCAAATATCTGTGTTCCTTAAAGGCCCATTTTCACCTATGAAGAGCCGATAAAGCTTTTGTGAAAACACGTGTGCACATCTGTCGGCCTGGGCCTGACTCCTGTGAGCAAGGTGTACTTTATATGTACATTTTCTAATTTGAACACGGGGCATAAGACACTGAAGAGTACGGAACTCTGTCCATGTGGCCCAAATGCATACTCTGTCTTTACCACAACTGGTAGCCAGGACATTGGACAAGCTATTTAACTGCCGACACCTCAGTTTTCTCCACTGTAAGACAGAAATAAACTGTAAAGTGAGGACAAACGGTTCCTCCCTCCTACAGTGTTTATGAGGACCCAACAAGTTAATGCCTTTTGTGGGCTCACTGCAGTGCCTGACACAGAGCAGGAATGCAAAACATGACAACTGCATTACGCAGCATTGTTTTATAGCTACTGGAGGCTTATCAGTCAAGACAATGACTCTAATTCTTTTTAATTGGGTGACATCAATTAAAATAGGATATCAGCACAGAAAAATGGGTTGCTTCCAGTTCATAAGTGTTAAAAAAAAAAAGAAAGAAAGAAAGAAAGAAAGGAAGAAAAGCTTAGAAGTTATTTGAAAGCTGATGTCAAAACAAAGCTGGGACAATTGCTTTTCAAGGCAAGAGACAATGATCCAATGAAAACTGATCTACGACGTGAAGTATTTTTGGATCAACCAACAAGTGTAACACTATCACATGGGAGATGATACTCAAGTTAGGCCTATCCTGCTGCCTTCAACTATTCTTTCTACTGTGTTCCATTCAACCAGAATTTATGGATTTGAATATTATAATTTTTAGAAGACAAAACATTTATTTCTAAATTTGTTTTTAAATAGATAAAAGGCAGCATTCAGCAGTATATCGTTTGAATGGATTCCATTTGGTATAAGAAAATAACAAAATAAATGTGGAACACATTTCACATTTTTTATTTTATGCAACTTCAATGCTTTCAACACTGCATACATTACTAAAAGCACAGAAATAGATGCTGTACTATCAAATTGTAAAGAATACCAAATTCATATAATTATACTTTATAATGTCTTCCAAATTCAAAAGGACAAGCTTTTTTTTTTAAATTAAAATAATTTCGTATGTCTTACGTGCTCTGCAGAATAAGGTAAAACAAGTATATTTTTACTAAGTATCTCCACAATTTCCTATTTTAATAAAAACTATTATTTGTAACACATGCTCTATCTTTTTGACAATGACACCAAACCTGCCTCAGCTGGGCTGAAGGAGCATGAGCCTGAATCAATACGGTAATAAAATATCAGATAAGCCTGACAGACTCCACTGTTTTGAGAAGTAGGTGAGTAGGTGTTCTATACCTTTAATAACAGTTAAAATGCCACCTACAATCTTAGTGTTTGCAAGACCATCTTTCTCTTCTCATCCCTTACAGGCACTTTTTCTCCATACTCAAAACTATGAGGAAGTGTGCCGTGATGTCACACAAAAGACCATGAACGGGACTCCCAGGACAGGGCAGAAAGCAGGGAGGTGCCCGCAAACCCTTGTTCCTCTACGCTGCCTCTGTCTCCATTCATCCTCAGTCACCAGTAGTGGATTAAAGTTCTCTCTGCATACATGCCTCCTCCTTTGAGCTTTTTTGCAATGAACCATACTGACCCATAGCTTTCCCCACTGGAAGAAGGATCAAGGCCAGGAAGACACTCATGCACGGGTACAACACTAAGGGGACCTCCCGAGGTTCACTAAGCCTAATGCCTCCTCAAATGATGGCAGAGGCCTGAGAACAGTAGCCCAGAGAGAAGTCAGAATGCTGAGATGGTTCTGAAGGCTGACGGTGGTCCTTGTTTACCATCATTTTCAAATATTGGGGTTAACCGTGACCGTTTACAAAATTTTTGCATTAATTATTTTATTTGATCCTCACAACAATCCTAGGAAGCTGGGGAGTGTTGTGAGAATCAAATAAAATACTTTATGTAAAACTTGTGTGAATGGTCAAGCTTACCTCAAGATTTTTATTATTATATTTTTATGAATAACTATATATTTTGTGGGTGAAGAAAATGAAAAGCAAGAAGCTTAAAAGACTTGTCTAAGGTGACTTTAACCAGCAAGTGAGCAAGAACTTGAGTTCTATTTTCCTCCAAATTACCTGGAGATTCCAGAGTCATTCAACCACACCACCATCTCACATATAGATAAAGGCGGATGGCACTGAAAGGAAGCCACTCCCACACATGGAAGGATTCAGCCATTGTTCCTGCAAACCACTGTATTTTCCCCTAATTGCCTATAACCATCAGCCCCATCCCTTCCCTAACTTCCCTAAGCTCTTTCATTCCTGGTTCTTCTCTTCAGACAACCCGAGACATCAGAAATCATTTTGTCCATTTAAATCCCTTAGATCCTGAGCTGTGCAACCAAAGTCAGAGTCAAACCTGAAACCAGCAATTGTAGATCCTTCTCTTCTATGAAGTTTCGGGGCTATATCAGACACTGGCCTAAGGAGTAAAGCAATCTGTGGAAGTCAGAGGGATATGTTCGTCCTATGTGCATAAAAAACAGGCAGACCACAAATGACCGATATAGTATCTCCTCATCTGGCCTGATGGTCCCCTACAGTTGGCCAGGCTCAGTGACTCAGCTGAAACAGACACTGAGAATAATGAGTTCAGTCACAACAAACAGCAAAGTAAGACATTAGTGAATCTCTGAAGAACTACCCACATCATCATGTCTGAGTTGACGAACTCAGGGTAGACGCTGACTGGTGGAGTACGTCAAAACCCACTGTGTGCAAGATGCTAGCAAAAACAGTGGAGACGAAACCCCTACTGATCTAATGCGCTTGGGTGGAGAGTACAGCTGTTGCTTCAGAGCCAACTATCCTCCTTCCACTTAAGACTTAAAATAAAATAAACTTCAATATAGAACAAAGGGGAACATGTAAAGAGCCAGACATCCAACTCCACAGAGATAACCACTGTTGACACTGTCTAGCCTATTTTATGAAAATATAGAACAGAAGGAGTATGCATTTTTAAAGCACTATCTAGTGCTTAGTATGGTACAGAATGGCAATAGATTGAAACTCTTAGCATTCCAAGTCCTTCCCCCATGGGAAATCATGTAATCATCCCACTAACCCAATGACATAAGAAGTACTATTACCCCTGTTTCACAGATGGGGAAACCAAGGCACGGAACTTGGTTCACCCTAGTTGTATAGGGGCTATGAAACAAATGAAATACAGAAACTAACCCTGATACAGTCAGTTTGCCTTCTTCACACATTTCCTTCTTCTACATTTTCTTTGTCTCTGTCTCTGCCTCTCTACTCTTCTGCTCTCTGCACAAGGCACACGAGAGCCTGTCGCAAGGTTAACTTCAGCAGACGACTTGAGCCCATCGACAGGATGTATGGTCCTGTTGACAGGAACTATTCACTCCAAAAGCAAAAAATTAAAAATTTAAAAAAAAAAGACTGTGCTTTATTTCTGGAGAGCAAATAAAGGAAAAAGAGGAAGAATTTGTATAAAGAGACCTGATTTATTCTTTGGAATAGAAAACATGCCTAAGAAAGGGCAGAGGCAGCTTTAGAAAGAACCAGTGACACTGGAGGTTGGAGAAGAGCAGTCAGGCCGTAGGATTTACTCCAGGTGAACCACAGCAGTGAAACCATCCTGGCGTACGTACCCTCCCCGGAGCAGGAGGTGGGTCTTGCTTCAGCCCAGTAGACTTTTCAGTACATTGCTGAACTGATCCTGAAACAAACTTGGGTTTTTGGTGGTGGTGGCGGCGGCGGTGGCAGTAGAGGTGCATGTATGTGTGTTTGTGTTTTTTTTTTAAAAGGTGTCCTAAAGTCAAAGACAAAAACACTGGTATGGAGTGGATCTGTCCAACCTTACAGGATTCTGAGTTTACAGAATAAATGAATGTTGAATTGCTAGTCAGTGAAGGAAAAACCCTGGAGTGTCTTAGCAGAAGCACTTCTCTCTTCCTTGATGCTACTGGGAGTAAAAGATCTTCTAAGAGATTTACAGATCAAGTTCAACAACTTGAATCATCCATCATGCTGGTTAGGAAGGTCCCATAATAAATGAGATTTATTTACTTGCTTAGAAAGCAAATAGCACATATTATAGAGTGAAAATATGATATTCGAGAAACAAAGAGACACTGAGCACCTGCTATGTGTAAGGACCTGTGATATGTGACACATTAAGAGGCAAAGGGTTTTATGAAAACGAATAGCTTCCAAAGGAGAAACGTATTTCAACAACACGATTTCTCCATGAGTTCAGTAAGTTGCCTGACCGGACCGTTACAATGGAGATGTATTAAAAACAAACACAAATACAAAAACAAACACACAAACAAAACTCTGCAAAAATAGTACTCTTGTCAGAAACAAGAAGCATAATAACTCGGAGAGGATAAAAGACGACACAGAAGTACTTTCCTCATTGTAGGACCACACTCCAGACAGGCAGACTAAACGCCCTCTGGACGACGAGAGACTGTTCCCTGACATCAATGTGACCCCGTCTCAACACAGGTTAAGATTTCTCTTCAGCTTAAAAACAAAAAACAAAAACCAACTACAACAACAACAAAAAGAAACGGTGGATGTGGATGAACCGGAGTCATTATCACACGCTGTGGCGGGAATGTGAACTGGTCAACCACCTCAGAAAGCATGTGGGAAGTTTCTTCTACAGTTAAAGAGACACTAATCACATGAGCTAGCATTTCCACTCATAGATATTTACCCAAAAAGAGAAAAAAGAAAAAAAACAACCCACATTTATCTGAATAAAGGCTTGAACACCAAATGTTCACAGCAGCTTTGTTCATAATAGGCAAAAACTGAGAACCATCAAATGTCCATCAAAAGAGGAATCAACAAATTGTGGTAAATTCATAAAATGGAAGACTATCAGCAGTATCAGCAATAAAAAAAACTGTTCATACAACGACATGGAGAAGAATCTCAGCAACACAATGCTAAGCAAAAAAAGGGGGAAACAAAGACACATAATAGTGCATCCATGACTCCATTTATCTGGAATTCTAGAAAGCAGATCAGCGTTTGCCTAGGGCTGTGGGTCAGAGGTGGGCCGGACAAGACGCTGAGCAGAGGCACAAGGAAGCTTCGTAGGGCATGGAAATGTTCCACATCTTAAAAACTCAACAGTGTCAGGGGCGCCTGGGTGGCTCAGTCGGTTAAGCCTCCGGCTTCGGCTCAGGTCAAATCTCACGTTCGTGGGTTCGGGCCCCACGTCGGGCTCTGTGCTGACAGCCAGCTCAGAGCCTGGAGCCTGCTTCAGATTCTGTGTCTCCTTCTCTCTCTGCCCCTCCCCCTCTCATGCTCTGTCTCTCTCTGTATCAAAAAAATAAATAAAACATTAAAAAAAAAAAGTTTTAAAAACTCAACAGTGTCAGACGCTATATTTTCACGTAGGTATTGCATATAATACGTGTACTTCAAGTACAGTGATTAAAACACAACCACCACCCAAACTTGGAAGTCACATAGTCTGAAGAGGGAAGTAAATACTCCCACTACAGTAACTGCACTGCTCAGATCACGTTACGGGTGTGGTGTGTACTTCTACCAACATCTTAAAGACAAGTGAAAACTAAAGAAGTTGAGGAGGAAGGGAGGTTGAATGCTGAGTGCATCTGGCAATGCTGTCATAGGTGAGCAGTGACTTGAATGTTTAGTCTGGTGACAGGACCATGAAATAGGGACATATAACTGCCCTCATACGTAGGAAGTGCTACCTTCTAAGGGGAAGAAATAGATTCCTACTGGGCAGAAGATATAAATACATAGATTTTGTCCTCAATAAATATAGAAGCCAATTATTACTCTAAAATTCAAACTAAAAACCAAACCGCACTTGTCGCACACGTGCTGTATCCCAGATACAATGGCACGTGACCCTTCTAAGGAAGTAGCTCCTGAGTTCCCACTACTGAGCTTTTCCTGGTGGGCACACGGGAGAGGGCAGGTGATAGCATGGCGGAGCGGGTGCCCTTCAGGAACCTTCCTAGAGTGTCCTTTGACCCCTTTATAAAACGAGGTAAATTCTCATGATTTCAAATTGCCCAACTTTATAGTTGCGACTAGCACCATGTCTTTCATCGTTGGATGTTTAATAAAGATTTTTCTAGTTAAATTTTGCTTTGCTTTTAAAAATACACTGCTATTCATCCCTAGCATATCCAATACAAGGTTGCTGTCTGGTATTAGCTACCTAATGGTAAATTTCTACCTTATGGGAAAATAAAAGATACTTTAGAATCATTCACTTTCAGATGAAATTTCAAGTTTACTAACAATATCCCCCTCCCCACCCAACAAAACAATCTGCTGGCACAGGAAATGATAACAAGGTGTGTCCTATAGACATAGTATGATTGGCCAGGAAAATCGGGTTCTTTCCTGCTGTCGGAGGAAGGAGATTCCCTAATGGTAGAAGCAAGAGTTTAGACTCACAGTGGATAATGGCATGTGTGACAGACCTCCCTTCACATTTACTCTCCCCTTTTCTTTTCTCAGAACCTTCGGGGATCCCACAGGTGCCAAAGAAGTGAACTCCCTCCACCCTTCACTCCAGGGATGCAACACCGTCCATGATGCAACAATTAGGACCTCCCACCATCACAGCCACAGGGACTACGTCTGAGGAGAAGCAGGACTTACACTGGTTGAATCAAAAGAAATAACAGGATTTCTGTTAGAAACATGGAGACACATACTCTTTTTCCCAATGGAGGTAAATATGGGAACAATAAAACTTAAGAGCTACTGGAAGCTGCCTCGAAGGGAGACAGGAATGTCAGAATGAAACCAGCACCAGGGAGCGACAATGAAGAAGAAACGGAGGTCACCGAGCCCTGGCGACGTCCAGGTATATAAAAACGCAACGGAGCGCAGAGGCGCTGGCCCCCGTGCTGCCGCGCTCCTCTGAAGACTGCTGGCTCTTGCTCTCAGCCAACCGTCCTGAGTCTGTTTTTGTCTTATTGGGAGAATTTACAGGAAAGCTCAAGGGTCTCACAAACTCGGTCTAGTTCAGCAGGATCAAATTTCCACCTTCGCCTTCCCTGTGAGGTCTAGTTTTAACCTGCGAGGGTGGATGGAGATGAAGCCTTACCCCAGGACCGAGTGCCTCCTCCTACGGTGTGGATGTTTCCGTCTGCAGGCGGATACCGAGGATGGTAGTAACGTCTGTCTGTCTGCCGGGGACAGGGCCCTAAATGTCTGTGCGCTCTTCGGTCCTTTGTAAGCCCACCGGCGCACTGAGCCCATATGCAGTCCGTCCCTCAGCCGAGGACTCGGGGGGAGACCCCATGTAGAATTTGGGACTCCCATATCCATACCGCTTTCTCCTTTCTGGTGCTCTGCTCCGGATCCCAGCTGCACCAAGAGCCCGAGACTCTGATCTCTGCCTTCTCAGCCCAAGGCACCCCCGTTGCTGCCTACACTCCGTTATCCTTGTGACGTAGACAGGAAACTGTCAGCAGAAAACCAGGGCAAACATGGATGTCTTCTGATGAGCCTGCCTTTTGTTCAGTAATCCCAGTCCTGCACTGGCTGCTGTCGAGCACCTCAGAACAGCTGTCTCCCCCATTTTCTTCAGTTTTATCACTGTTCATGGAAGGAGGCTTAGACCAGTACTGGCTACTTTATCAAGGCCAATAACAGGAGCTCTTGTCCACGTTATTTTTAATGAATTCTCGTTTTCTCTCATTCTCTTAATCTGCAGTTTTCTTCTTTTCTCCCTACCCTCAATTTCTGTAATTTATGGTCCTGAGTTAAGTACACAGAGTGATAAATAATGCTGATACAGTGTCTTATGACTTTAAGACCTTAATAATTAGATGATGGAATGCTTTGAAAATCTTCATTACCGTAAGTTCTGTAGGGTTTCTAAAGTATAAGCAAAAATGTTTTAAATTTGATTTTAAAAGCCTTTCCTCCCATACTTATTTTTTCGTGAATATGAAGAGCATAAGAAAACATCAGCAATGCCCTGCTACCATACTGTCTTCACATCTCATATTTCCTTTGTTGAAGTATATTTGCTTATTTCAAGTCAAAATAAAAAGAACAGAAAAACTTCAAATATTCAGAATTACCTTCATTTCTCAATTTCTCAAGCTCTTTCCAATGTCAACCTTAACAACCATAAAGGTCTTCTAGCTGTATTTAAAGACTGTGGAAATAGCCACCTGTTCCCCAAATAACAGAGGTAAATGAGACATCAAACACAATAAAGTTTAAAAATTTTTTTTAACAATTATATAAAACAGCTACAGAAACAAAACATATATACATATATATTTTTTTACCAAGCGTGAGTTTCTCAACTCATTTCAATCCTTGATATGCTAACACAAACAATCGCTTGGAAAGCGAGCTGACTTATCCATGTGCCTAGGGCCCATAGCACTTTCAGGGGCCCACCACAAGTTTTAAGTTTCTTTTAAAACCAGAAGAACAACTAAAAATTTAGGACAAAGAAAATGCTTAATATTTCTTAATACATTTGTTTTTAAACCCACATCGTCATGAAATATTGCTACAATTGTGTGTGTAAGTGTGTGCGGGGGAGGGGAATGGACATCAACTGTCAACTGTTTTCAGATCTGCTGGAAACCTCAATTTCTCCAAAGAACCTGACTCGTCTGATTTTAGAATATGAGGCCCCCAGGCATTCCTCCGTTGAAGGTCCTGGAGGTGCTCATCTCCTTAAACCACTTGCCTCTGATCTTTTTAGTTTGCCTGAATTAATTTGGAGCGGATCCTACCGCCAGGGTCTCTTTTAAGTCACTGTGTATCTTTGTGGCTGCTTCACATCCGGTTTATGTTTGCTTTCTACAATACAGAAGTGGACTTGGGGTCTCTTCCTATTTCAGAGCCCTCATTCTCTTTGGAGCACCCCACAAAGTCACCGGTTCCTGTCTAAGCAGTGCTGTCAACCCTCAGCCCATGTGCAGAGCCAAGATAACAATCACACCGAGAACCTATAAAGTCCCAAAACCAAGCAGACTTAGGGTACCAGTTTCACTCACTTCTCCAGGTTCTCTAATCTGATCACTCTTGGGTGTTCAAGCAAGCGAGGTTTTATATTCAAATCACAAGTGTCTTATTAACAGTAGAAATGATCTATCTGGGCGCGCCTGGGTGGCTCAATCAGTTAAGCGCCCGACTTCACTCAGGTCATGATCTTGCGGTTCGTGGGTGCGAGGACCACATCAGGTTCTACGCTGACAGCTCGGAGCCTGGAGCCTGCTTTGGATTCTGTGTGTCCCTCTCTCTCTACCCCTCACCTGCTCACACTCTGCCCCCCCCAATATAAATAAACATTAAAAATATGTTTTAAGAAAAGGAATAATCTATCTGTCCAGAGTGACCACCCTAATTTTCAATGAGAGAAAAAGGCATTTTAAGAAAACAAAATGATGTTTTCAACAATGTTCAAGAGAAGTCTAACAAGTGATCTAACACTCTGGACACCTAAAAGCAGAGGGCGATGGGCTGAAGCCTGGCATGAAAGATGGACAGCGTCCAAGGAGCTCAACACTGAATCGCCTTCGATTCCTTTGCTTCGGTCAAGGTCAAGTTGTTCATCAGAAGACCCAGATCCTAGGTTCCAGCCCCACAGCTGGTGTACTCATTGGCTAAACATGTGACTGTTTTTTACAGCATCAGCTTCCTTATAGATAAGGTACACCTATTAACACTTGTGTTGGTAATGTCTGAAATACCATTAGCATCTGATAAACAATTGTGCCTCAAAAACACGTGATACTTTTTTTTAACAAGCTAAGTAAAATCGTACTTCCTATATTTTTTAAAAAACAAAGTAAACATATTGCTTTTATAATGTCACCATGACACCAACACGCTTAAATCTAGGCCTGTTCTCCATTTTTCAAAATGGTGTCCGTCACAAAGGCTGAGTGGTCTTTTGGATTTTTAAATACTCTTTACATACTGGACTTCAACGTATGTCATTTGGATTACAGATGACAGGCTTAACTTGTGTTAAACCACTATTTTTCAGAAGAATTCAAATACAACCCATTCCATAAACTTCTCACAAACAAGTAGCATTTAATCTCTATTGTGCGCTCCAAGCAATTTGTTTGTACTCTAGAAAAAAGGGCAGCACATTCCATCTCTAAAGGGCCAAAAAGCAGTTGGGACTCTGTGGGCACACCAAGTCCCCGTCACAACTACTCAAATACTCCAGTGCAGTATGAACACAGCCCCAGACAGCACACGGACAAACAGACGTTCCTGGCCCCAAGAAGCATTATTTACAAACACCAGCCGGCTCTAGCCTGGAGGCGGCAACCTGCCAAAGCTGCTCGGGAACCTCCTTCTCAATCTTTATTATATTCTAATAACACGGGATCCGAATGCAGGTTCTGACTCAGTCGGTCTGTGTAGAGTCTGAGACTCTGCATGTCTAACCTTCTCCTAGCTCGGTGATGACGATGCTGGCCAAAGCATTATCATCTTTTGAGTTGCCACATTCGGATAAGCTCCATGAGAAGAAGGGATCCATCTACTTATTGATTCAGTACCCAGAACAGTACCTGACACATAAGAAAGCAAATACTCAAGCCACAAATGAATAAACATAGAATAAGCTTCTAAGAGAATGTCATGCTCTGTATTACATCACTGCTGTGTGTCATCCGATCGTCCTTACGTTCACCCTAGCTTTGAAGCCTACCAAATCTAACAGTCTCTATAACGTGGTAGATTTTCTAACTAATGTAACTGAGCTAAGTCACAGTCCTGGTCCACGCAGACGGTACAACAGCTAGTTGTTACTGACCAATTAATTCCAAAGCCTTCTACGTTTCGTCCACAACTGTCACCTTTTCTTAAGAATTCAACACTCCTTATACTTCAATGCCTTTACACACAGGAGTCTCCCCGATAGAAATATCTTCCCTCAAGTCTAAACATAAAAGTCCTCTCTTTGGAAAACAGGGCAAAGAGGAAATGTCCTTACTCCCCCGGACGCTTCCCCACTCCTCACCTGCTCCAAACGTGCTTCTCACATTTTCATCATTTACATGAGCTTGCCCCCGTCTAGGCTGGTCACTCCAACTGATTAACCAAATGGTGGTGGCGGACGACTACATTTGGTCATGTGCATCTGAAATTAAATCTATAGAGTCTGAAGCAGGGAGAGATGTGCAGAAAGAAGCAAATATAAGAGAGGAGGTGCGTACTACCCAGGTTCCTAATGGCTTTACTAATGGCAGATTCCATCCAGTTCCTCACAAGGCCAAGCTGTTCTTTGGAATTGCAGGAGTTATCCCAAAAACCTTCCACACTTCTGTTTTCAGGGAGATTATAATAGGCTCTGACACTTTAAAAGGATATTGAAAATATAACAGTATCTTTCCAACTAAATATACCCAGTTTATAAAGCCTATATAAAAACCAAAAATATACACAGAAAATGCAACAAAATTGCAAAAGGGAAAAATGTCAAATTGAAGAGTCAAGGTTTTTATAACCAGAACCTAGTAGTCAAAAGTCTGAGTGCCATTAAACAGTCTATGTTTAGTGAAAGGATAAATGTTATCATCAGATAACAGTATCCATATGAAGACTAACATATCCTAAAAGACATAAATACGTCTACACTTCTTCCAGGAGACTTTCTTCCATCATGGAGGCTTTGGGTGCAAAACTTTTCCAAATAACTTCATTCCAGGTGACTGATCCTAACTACACTTCTAAAAGTAAAAAAATTAACAAATATCGGAAAGAGCCGATTGAGATAACAAATATTTCTTTAATCCAAAAGAAAAAGGAGAGAGAGAAATTCTAAGTAATAGCTGGAGTATAAATGAACTTGGGAAGGGAAGAAGGGTATGAAACTATCAACTCCAACTGGAATTCTATTACTCAGACATCCAGGGAAGAAAATGTAGAAACCAATGTGTTTGAGCCAGTAAACTTCCTAAGAACCTCCTGCAAGCAAAATATGAATCAATTCTGCTAACCCTTGCAGCCAACTATTCGAACTTAATTTTTAATTTAAAAAATTTGTTAATGTTTTATTTATTTTTGAGAGAGAGAGAGAGAGAGAGAGACAGCATGAGCAGGGGAGGGTCAGAGAGAGAGGGGGACACAGAATCTGAAGCAGGCTCCAGGCTCTGAGCTAGCTGTCAGCACAGAGCCTGACACGGGGCTCCAACCCACGCACCATGAGATCATGACCTGAGCTGAAGCCAGATGCTCAACTGACTGAGCCACGCAGGCACCCCCTTAATTTTTTATTTTAATTCCAGTTTGTTAACATACAGTCTAATATCAGTTTCAGGCATAGATATGGTAATTCAACAATTCCATGTATCAGCCGATTTCATAACAAGTACACTTCTTAAACCCTATCACTTATTTAACCCATCCCCTCTTGCTTAGTGTTTTAAAAAATAATTTCTAATTGAGCAATCCCCACTTCTGTTAGGAACTTAAAATGGAAATGACAAAACCCTAGCAGTTTTCTTTTATAGCATGATTCAAAGTAGCCATTATTTCCCAAGCAGCAAATGAAAACGTCAAAAACATTCTTGCTGTAGATATTTAGTTGTTTTCTGCCAAATTAATGAAAGGAAAATATTGCACTTTGAATTAGTTAATTACCATGAATCCTTCTGCAAAGGGCTCCTGCTTGCGGAATTAAGCCAGCTCAAGTTGGCACACTGCCCTAATATTCACGGAGCCTAGACTATAGGCTCCACTGTACTCAAGAGACATTTCGTTTTTGGCATCCGTTCATCAGCTTGCAAACCATCAGTCGGAACCACTATAGACACTCAACTGTCTGAAGTAAACAGGGCAGAAAGCACCTGCATTTAGTAGGGATGTGCCACATTCTGCTTCTTTCAAATTGTAAGAGCTAGACTTAGAACAGAGAATGAACAAGAATACCCTGATTTACATAGCTTCTAGAAATTAGAGTTACTTCAACAAAAATCCTCTAGTGACAAAGCGACTTCAAGGAAATCCTCTAGGAAGAAGGCGATGTCAGGAAAGGAGAATCAGGAGTTCTTTTTCCTCAGGGCTAAGGACAGGGTGAATGGAGCTATTCCAAGCACAGGCCTCTTGGGAGCCCACACACAGAGTTCATATGTCATCATTTCCCAGGATTTAAGATAGATAAGGACTGATTTTACCTATTTCCACATTTGATACAATAATCATAGCATTACTCAAGCCTAACTACGTCTTTCTTTCTCCCTTCTTCATGGCGTTCCTTTCTCTACAGAAATTATAAATCCTGGAATGCCCTCTTTCCATGTGGATGGCATATTGAGTACACTGCTTTAAAACTGAATAGGAACAGGATTCTTGGCTTTTTGAAATAACATAATCCACCAAACCGTTTATTTGGTAAAGATTGGGTAGAGGAGATATGGAGATGGAAAAATAACTGTTTCTCTCTCTTTTTCCTTTCTCCCTAAATAAAATGGAAGAAAACATCCCAAATCAAGACAGAAAAATACTGATAAACCTAGGAATGCAAGCTGCCTTCTCAAGATCCTCTCCATATGGTCCTTACACCCCTAGACTTACCGGAAGTGTGTTACCTTCTCACAGACTCTTGCATAAAGGAACGTAAAGAGCACAGAAGCCAACAGTTGCTCCTTAAAAAGGTCATTTAGCACCAGTTACAATATTTCACTTAATTAACATTTCAGCACTATGGCAAATATAAAACTAGCAAGAATTTTTTTTGGATAGCAAAATAACCCTTATAAATCTCTAGTCAAAAACTCTTAGAAGTCATTAGAAAATCAGGCTTTGAGATACTGACATAATAAGTCTATATTTACTTTTATTTTTTTAAGGTTTTTAAAATTTATTTGGGGGGTGGTGAGAGAAGACAAAGGAGAGAATCCTAAGCAGGCTCCACACTGTTATCACAGAGCCCAACACAGGGCTCAATCTCTAGAACTGGGAGATCAGGACCTGAGCCAAAATCAAGAGTCACCTGGCTTAACCAACCGAGCTACCCAGGAACCCCTATATTTACTTTTAAATAAATTGAAGCTAAGCCAGACAACAACCAGAATGCTTAGAGTTTAGACACCATGAAACTGTATACAAATAAACAGACCAAAAGAGGTTAAATAAAAAGACCAAAGGGAAAAAAACAGGATGAGACAAAGAGAACAGACAGCAAGACGATGGACTTAGAACAAACTAGATCAGTCATCACAGTAAGCATAAGTGATCCAAACCCTCCAATTAAAAGGCAGATATTATCAGACTCCTAAGAAAGCAAGATCCAACAATATGCTGTCTTTGAGAAATGTAACTTAAATATAGACATAAACAGTTTAAAACAAAAGGACAAATTTCCTACTAGACACATCCCCAAAAGCAAGGGAAATGAAAGCAAAAATGAACTACTGGGACCTCATCAAGATAAAAAACTTCTGCACTGCAAAGGAAATAATCAAGAAAACTAATAGGCAACCAAAAGAATGGGAAAAGATAGTTGCAAATAACATATCAGATAAAGGGTTAGTATCCAAAATCTACAAGGAACACACCAAACTCCACACCCACAAAACAAATAATCCAGTGAAGAAATGGGCAGAAGACATGAACAGACACTTCTCCAAAGAGGACATCCAGATGGCCTACAGGCACATGAAATGATGCTCAACATCACTCATCATCAGGGAAACACAAATCAAAACCACACTGAGATACCACCTCACACCAGTCAGAGGGGCTAAAATGAACAAATCAAGAGACTACAGATGCTGGCGAGGGTGTGGAGAGACGGGCACCCTCCTGCACTGCTGGTGGGAATGTAAACTGGTGCAGCCGCTCTGGAAAACAGTGTGGAGGCTCCTCAAAAAACTACCAATAG
>NC_043712.1:83332671-83361106 GCF_006229205.1 Suricata suricatta
GGAAAGAGAGTTGGGGAGAGAGAGGGATGCAAAACTTGAGAGACTACTGAATGCTCAAAATGAACTGAGGGTTGAAGAGGAAGGAAGGGGGGGGGAAAGAGATGGTGGTGATGGTATAAACCATCTGCATGGTGATGGAATAAACCCAGGCTTCTGTAGTCAACTAATCTGTGACAATAGAGGCAAGAATATACGAGGAAAAGACAGTCTCCTCAATAGTTAATGCTGGAAAAACTGGACAGCTACATGCAAAAGACATGAACCACTTTCTTACACTATAGACTCAAATAAACTCAAAATGAGTTGAAGACCTAAATGTGAGACCTGAAACCATAAAACTCCCAAAGAAACAGGCAGTAATTTCTTGGACAGGGGCCTTAGCAACATTTTCCCTCAGGAGAGGGAAACAAAAACAAAAATAAAGTACTGGGACTACACCAAAATAAAAAGCACTTGGACAGCAAACTTTTTCAGCAAAGAAAACTGACAACAAAGCAAAGCAACTTACTAAATGGGAGAAGATATTTGCAAATGAAATATCTGAGAAGAACTTAATATCCAAAACACATGAAGAACTTCAACACTCAACACCCAAACCCCCAAATAATCAGATTAAAAATGGGCAGAAAACCTGAATAGATATTTTCCAAAGAAGACATAGAGATGGCCAACAGACAAATGAAAAGAGGCTCAACATCACTAATCAACAGGGAAATGCAATCAAAACAAAGAGATATATCTTACACCTGTCAGAATGACTAGAATGAAAAAAAAAAAAACCAAGAAATAACAAGTGTTGGAGAGAAAGGAACCCTCATGCATTGTTGGTGGAAAAACCAATTAGTCCGACCACTGTGGAAACCAGTATGGAGTTTCCCCCAAAAAATAAAAAAAGGACTTATCATATGATCCAGTCATTCCACTCCTGGGTATTTACACAAAGAACATAAAAACACTGATTTGCAAAGATATACGCACCCCTATGTTTATTCCCGTGTTACCTACAATAGCCAAGATACAAAGCAACCTAAGTGTTTAGGAATTAACAAATGAGCAAAGAAGATATGTTTTTTTTGACAATAGAATATTATTCAGACATATAAAAAAAAAAAGTGAGATTTGCCATTTGCAACAATATGGATGGACCTAATGAGAATAATGTTAAAATTAGTCAGACAAAGACAAATACCATAGGATTTTGCTCATATGTGGAAATTAAGAAACAAAACAAATGAAAAAAGAAAAGCAACAAAAAACAAACAAAACCACTCTGAAATACAGAGAACAAACTGGTGGTTGCTAGAGGGGAGGCAGGTGGGTGAGTGGGTGAGCAAGGTAAAGGGGATGAAGAGACACTTACTGTAGTAAGCACTCAGTAACGTGTAGGATTGTTGAACATTTTTTTAAATAGATCATAGCAGAATTCAATAACAGAAAACTGGGGCGCCTGGGTGGCTCAGTCAGTTAAGTGTCTGACTTCAGCTCAGGTCATGATCTCACTGTTTGTGGGTTCGAGCCTGGCATCGGGCTCTGTGTGACAGCTCAGAGCCTGGAGCCTGCCTTAGATTCTGTGTCTTCCTCTCTCTCTCTGCCCCTCCACTACTTGTCCTCTCTGTGTCTCTCAAAAATAAATAAACATTAAAAACAAACTTAAATAGGGGCGCCTGAATGGCTCAGTTGGTTAAGCATCCGGCTTCAAGTCAGGTCATGATCTCAGAGTTCGTGGGTTCGAGCCCCACGTTGGGCTCTGTGTTGACAGCTAGCTCAGAGCCTGGAGCCTGCTTTGGATTCTGTGTCTCCCTTTCTCTCTCACCCTCCCCTGCTCGTGCTGCCTCTCTCTAACAAAAATAAATAAAAAAACATTTAAAAAATTTTTAAACAAAGTTAAGTAAACAGAAAACAGAAAAATGGGAAAAGGCAATGAAAGCAAAAGTTCATTCTTTGAAATGGTCAATAAAATTGATAAACCTCTAAATACGTTGATCAAATTAAATGAAAAGACATAATTTAGTAATGTCAAAAATGAGAGAGGTAATATCACTAAAGCATCTACAATTAATATGGGAACATTCTGGTAGTTTTATGCCAATAAACTTGACAACTTAGAAGAAATGCTCGATTCTTTGAAAGAGACAAATTACCAAAGCTCACTCAAGAAGAAACAGATAATGTGAATAAGTCTATACCCATTAAAGACATTTACTAAAGAAACTGAATTTGTAGTTAAAAACCATCCTACAAGAACTTCAGGCCCAGATGGCTCTGCTGGTGAGTTGTATCAAACATTTAAAGAAATAATCCTAACAATTTTCTCAAAAATTAGAAGTTAAGAAGAATACTTTCCAACTTATACTATGAAACCAGCAACTGAAGAGATACTGAAGAAAGGAAATCACAGGCCATATCCTCATAAACATAAAAATTCTAAAATGTTGAATCTTACAATATCCATAAGGAATAACACATCAAGACTAAGTGGGTTCAATCTCTGGATTTCAAAACTAGTTTAGGGCTTCAAGACTGGCTTAAATATAATTTACCATATTAAGAAACTAAAAGAGGAAAACCTCATAATTATGTAAATAGACACCAAAAAAAAGTATTAGACAACATCCAACATCCATTTCTTATAAAAATTTTCAGCAAAGTAGAATTTCTTCAGCCAGGTAAATAACATCTATGAAAAACCTAGAGTTGACATCATATTTAATGGTGCAAGTCTAAGTGTTTCTCCCTTATGATCAAGAACAAAACAGAAATGGCAGCTCTCGTCACTTCTCTTCAACATCATGTCAAAGGGTCTAGCCAGTGCCATCAGGCAAGAAAAAGAAATTAAATGTGTCCAGATTTTAAAGGAAAAAGAAAAACTTTCTTTATTCACAAACATCATCTTCTATGTAGACAATCAGGGAGACTTTATAAAGAAGAACCAGGTTAGCTCTGAGCTTATTTATGTAAGCGATAGTTTAGCTGCAAGAACCAGTAAATTTAATAAGCTTGCATGATACAAAATCAATTCAAAAGCAACTGCATGTCTATTTACTAACAATCACACATTGCAAGCTGCAACTGGAAGACAATACCATTTACTAGGCATCAATACCACTTACAATAGCATCAATATACGGAACACTAGGGATAACGCTCGCAAAAGGAGTGTAAGACCTGCACGCTGAAAACGACAAGACACTTCCGAGAGAAATTAAAGACAAATAAACGGAGACGTATTACTTGTTCAGGGATTAAATGAAGAATACTGTTTAGATATCAGCTCTTCGCAAATTGTTCTAAAGAGTCAATGCAATCTAATTCCATATCCTAATAGGCTTTTTTTGTAGAATCTGACAGGCCGATTCTAAGATTTATATGTAATTGTGAAGGACATAGAAGAGCTAAAACAACCTTGAAAAAGAAGAAAAGAGGAGGACTCAGCACTGTCTGATTTTGAGATTTTCAATAACCAATCTATGGTAACTAAGACAACGTGTTATTGGAGGAAAGACGGACAAACACACCACTAGAATGAACAGAGAGTTCCAAAATGACCCACACATAAATGGACAACGAAAACGCAAAGCCAATTGTGAAGAAAGGATACTTTTAAAAGACATTGCTAAAAGAACTGGCTATTCATATTTTTAGAAAATGAACTTTGATCCACATCTCACACCACATACAAAAATTAACTCAAAATGGGTTGCAGGGCATAAGTTAATGAGTCTGTAACTGCTTTACCTGTATTCTAGGGGTGAACATATAAGTTAATGGATGGTGGGGGCCCTGTTTCTCTCCGATGGGAGAGTGACGTCACAGATAAAGAATGAACCACACGGTACTAGATCCGTATGAACTTACAGTTAGCTTAAGACAGCTCCAAATGGCAAGATGTAGAAGTGTAGTTGTGTAAGTCCAAGGATTAGCCCACACACATATACTGCACTTCCTGGCTCTGCCTGCTGAGGAGCAAACTGAGTGCCCAGATCTTGTTTTCTAAGTACCATACTAGAGAGAAATGGCCAATTCTAGGGCTGAAAATGTAGGTTGAGCCTCAGGCATCATGTAGGGTCAGGAAATAAGGAAGTGCGGGGGGAAATAGTGGGGGAATCAGGTCAACAGGACTTGGGAACCAACCTAAAAGAAAGGCTGCTCAATGGCCATGCCTAGAATACGGTGTGCAACAAAATAAGTTCTGAACTACCAGATTGTAACCTAAAGTATAAAATAAATATACATGAATCTATACTGATATAATAAATGATTGAGAAAATAAATGAATAGGGGGGAAAACACAAAATGTATGTATGCATGTATGTATGTATGTGTGTATATAAATACCATTTACATAATCATCTCACAGAAAAATTCCAAGTAATCCCAATCTCCAGGAGGTAGAGTTCTCCCCCCACCTCCCTTCAGCATGGGCTACACTTAATGACTTGCTCACTAAGAAGAGAGTCTGGAAACGGTGAAGAAAGATCAGTTTACCATGGAGAAATCTGGCAAACATGACCTTGGGCAGGTAACCGAGATTAAGGAACACCAATGATAAACCGTGTTGACACCATGTAATCACCTGTCCCTGATGTGGTAAGAAGGGAACTTCTCCCCAAAATTCACCTCAGTCTACTCTGTAGATAAACACCAGACACGCGCCTGAATACTTCAGAAGTGAAGTTCCTAAAAATTGTGACCACCTATATAACCGTAATAACAATATTACCCCTAAAAGGCAAATAGTAATTCCCTAATATCCTCTAATATCAAGTTCATACTCAGTTTTTCCCAATTGTCCCCAAAATGTCTTTTGCAGCTGGCTTTTTTTTTTTAAATCAGGATCTAGTCAAGGCCTCCTCATTGGACGTAGTAGTTGTATCTTCTTTACTTTTGCTCTGAAACAGTCTCATCCCTTTTCCTTCCTTAGTTTTTTATGACACTGAAGAGACTGGGTCAGTCAGTTGTGGTATAGATGAGCCACATGCTCAGTTTAGTGGTTTCCCAATTGTGGGTTAACGCATTCCTTGATCTCCTTCACTTTTTATAATCGAGAAGTTGTATCTCAGCACCATCCAAAGAAAAGAAAAATCAGACAAACCCAAATTGCAGGACATTCTACAAAATGTCTGGCCGGTACCACTCCAAACTGTCAATGTCATAAAAGAAAAAAAAAAAAAAAAGACTAAGAAACTGTCAAGGATCTGAGAAGACTGAGGAGACATGAGGACGACACACAATAGTGAATCCTGGATTGAGTTCTGGAACAGAAAACAGATATTAGGAAACTGATAAAATCCAAATCAAGTCTGAAGTGAAGTGAAGAGTAACATACTGAGCCGGCTGCTTAGTTCTGACAAGTCTCCTGTGGTTATGTAAGATGCTAACAATAGGAGAAGGTAGACCAGGGGGGCACAGGAACTCTCTGTACCTACCTCTGTAACCTTCCCGAAAGCATAACATTCTCCAAAGTTAAAAGTTTACTGCGAAAATGGGTTACAGACTTAAATGTAAAAAACCATAAAGCTCCTTGAAAAAATATACTAGAAAAATCTTTTGGACCTTCAGTTAGGCAAAGTTTTAGTTTTACCTATGATGCTAATAGCACAATGCATAAAAGATAAGATTGGTAAATGGGATTTTGTCAAAATTAAAAACTTCTGCTCTTTAAGACAGAATAAAAAGACAAGGTGACTAGGAAAAAATATCTGCAAAGCACACATCTGATAAAGGACCTGTATTCATAATAAATCCCCAAAACTCAATAGTAATAATAATTAAAAGTGGGCAAAAGATTTGAATAGAAACCAGAGAAAACAAAGATGGTAAATAAGCAAATGAAAAGATGCTTAAAATCTTTAGCTTTGGGAAATGCAAAAAAATGCCACCAAGAGAAGCCACTACACACATGAGAACGGTGAAGATGTAGAAGACTGACCAAATCAAGTGTGGGAAGGATGCAGAGGAAATGGTACTCTCACCGGATGCTGGTGGGGAATGGGCAACCAGTGTGAAAAGTTGGGAAGCTTCTTCGAAATGTAAACAGAGAGCTACCATATGACCCAGCCATTCTGTTCCTAAGTTACCAACCACCCACCCCCAACAAAGAAAGCATACAAAGTCTTGTCCACTAACGGTCATCGCTGCCTTGATCATAACAGTCAACAACTGTACATAACCCATTTTTCCATCGAAAGGTGGATGGATCAACTGACTGTGGTCTGTCCACATGATGAGGTACCAGTCACCAATAAGGAGAGATGAACAATTGCTATACACAACAGTATGGATGAATGACCAAGTAATTATGCCATGTGAAAGAAGTTAGACTAGAATACATACTGTATGATGCCATTTATATAAACTTCTAGGAAATATAAACTAATTTACAGAGACTGAAAGTATGTAAGGGATTGCAGGGTTGGGGGTGGGGGCTCCGAGTTGAAGGAGCAGGGAGAAGGGGAAGAAAGAAAACAAAAAAACACAAGGAAATCACTGGAGTCACAGTATATTCACCCCCTTGACTGCAGCGATGGCTTCACAGACATACCAATAGCCAACGTGTACTCTTTATATATGTGCAGTTTACTGCATGTCAAATAATCTCCAACAAAGCCATTGTTTTGTTTTGTTTTGAATCAACCACCACAAAATCTGGAAAATCGGAGAATATACCACGCCTACACATGAGAAGCCTGAACAAAGGAATGATGGCTTTTTGGCAAATGGCTGATCGTGCAGCCACTGAAAGATGGATTCAATTTGGTCTCTGTGGCTTCAGGAGGGGACTGATGCCCATGGCGTAGAAAAAGGAGCTGCATCAACTACACATGAAGAATATTCTGACAACCGGAGCTCCGCACACACGGACTGGACGGCGCTGTAAGGGCAAGTGCTCTCAACAGTCACAAAAAGAGTTCAAGCAGAAACTCAACCCGTCACCTGTTAAGTGAAGTATGAGGAGAAATTCCACTAGAGACACAAGACAGTGTTTCTTGATCTTTACACACACTAGTTAGGGGAGGGGAAAAAAGCATGCAGTTTCCACTTGGGGAGAAATTTATTTAATCTATTCATCAGACCGTAAAGCCATCAACACCAAATATTTTGAATGGTATCAAATGTTTAGGAGCTTATGAACAAGGTTAATGAAAGCAACTGTCAATCTTCAGATGGGCTTTCACATAGAGGAAGCAGGCAAGAAAGCTTCAGAGTTAAACAGTTCCTAAAATGTGTATTTGTCTTGTTTGGTTTTTCATTAGCAAAACTATTATACATATCTTGAGAGAAAGGAGCACGTATAATCTTTACTATGCAACTCTAAGAGGTCAGTAATTATTAATAGCTACTATTTATTGAAAAATACAAGATATACACATACATACATACATATATATAAAATAGACCTAGAAAGGCAAGCAAAGCATTCGGAACACCCACGCTCTACAATACTGCAAGACAGCCATCAGCCCCATTTAACAGATGAACGTCTTAAGCTGAGGGAAGTTAAGGGGCTCTTTGGATTCAGGATCTGAAATTAAGTCCATCTGACTCCAAACCTGAAGGATACGAAATTGCCTCCTAGTTCACTGAAGAAATGGGAGCCGTCTGCAGAACACTCCATGTGGTCAGTCCCATGCTTCCCTCTCTAAATATTTTCTCTAATCCTGCCCAATTTATTTTTCCAAAATACAAATTTTCTCCTGTTATTCACTCAGCTTCATCTCCTTCACTGCCTTACAAGTAAAGTCTGACCTCAGCAAGGTGGTCTTGTGAGACCACCCTGCCTACTTCACAGCATCATTTCCAGCGATTTCTCCTGTCTATTCCAGAGAGACCAAAATAGTTACAAGTCTTCTAAAATCGCAGTATATTTTTACTTGCTCGTCTCACTTTTCTGGGTGCCCTTCCTCTGATTTTCAGCCCAGTGAAGAAACCTTCATCCTTCCTGACTCCGTTTAAACACTGTCTCCTCTGCTGAAGTTTTCTCTGACATTCCAGAAACAATTAGATGGTGCCTTCTTTTACATGCACATCCACATCACTCTATTCGTACTGATAATTATTTGTGAATTTGTTTCATACAAAAAAAAATCCTCTCAAAGAGTTATTCATCTCTGTATCACAAGTACCCAAGCCCAACAGGAAAGGTTCAAGAAGTGTTTTTTGAATAAATGGATGAATGATGGACAGGTGGATGAATAAGCAATTAAATGGATATAAAAACCAGCGTCTGAAATTGAACGAGAATAAAGAAAACTTAAGGGTTTTCCTTTTTGTGGAATATAAAGGAAATCAGAATGCCTATGGCAGAGATATACCAGCTGCTACAATTATAACATATACTGCACCTTGTTAATTCTATATGATTTCAACCTAAATTATGTCTTAATTAAAGCAACTATTATCTAGCTTACTTGATTGTGGGGTCCTGTTAAAACAGTTTATTTAATCAAAAGTATGGTGCTATATAATTTGATGCAAGAATTAATTCTCCAGACTATAAAATGGTTGGAAACCAGGAAATCTGTGAACTACTCTGATTACTTGTCAAGAAGAAGAAAGCCAGAGAAATAACCTTTTTGTGACCCTCCTCCCACAAACAAAACTATTCACAGATTTTACCATTTCAAGATGTAACCTTGTTTAGTGCTCTCCTCCTGCAGATAACAGGAGACATCAAAAAAAAAAAAATCCCACCATTTAAAATTTCAGGCTCCTTTCCTCCTCGATTCTTTATGGTTTTAAAGTATTCTTCTGCCTGGCCAGCATACGTTTCATTAGGTTGCTAAAAATTAGTCTTAATGTTTAACTGGGATAATTTATGGCACCTTCTGGTTTGGAGGGTTCTTTTATCACCTCTTTCTCTTGCCCAGAGCTGACACAAACATAATTTGGGTTCCTTCTGTACACTGCTATTTAATGTTAAAATCAGGCTAGAATGAATTCTTTTTAAAAAATGCAAAATAAGATAGAACTGAAAAAAAAAGTCAAGAATCTCTGAGAACTACTCTCGGCTAATGGAAAAATTATTTTAATTACATGAGAAATGTTCTAAAGCAATCTTCTGAGTGAAAACAAAGCATTACTTACTCGTTGAGGAAAGCGCTTTCCCGAAAGAAAATGTTCCTGTGCTCAAAGCCCTTAGTCTATGAAATTAATGCCTTATACATGTAAGTAAAAAAAAAAAAAAAAAGTTCCCACCTTGGTCATTTTCTTCTAAAATGCTGCCTCATTATAGCAATAACATTTTGATTTACGCTAGAAAGGGATTCTTTCCAAAGAACTAAAATGCATTTTAGAAACACATTAAAACACAGACAAACCTGAAGGGCCCCCTATAAAGTACTAAACAGGCCACAGCAGTGGACCTTGATTTAGAAGGACAAAAGAAGAAGCCATTTTAAACCACATTAAGTGTAATCATCCCTTTTCTTCCTTCTGAAACACGAGAGTGAGATGAGAAAAAGAGCGTAATGATGTCAGAGCCCAACAACGGGAAGTTTGGGACTGCAACGAAAAGACAAAATTTTGAAAAACCAACTTTGGACTAAGAGGTCCACTGAGCAAAAGGAGATCTATTCCGAAAGCTGCTGTAATTTTTCTCGGATTCGCCTGAGAACGCAGGACAGGCCATTTGTTTTGATTTTTCCTTTGCCTGTCCTCAACTATGCTCCTGCGTTTCTTTTCACAAATAATAAACAGGTTAACATAAGGAAGTAACTGATGGTAACTTATGTTGTGATCTTTCAAGGGAAGCGTTTCCGTTCATTCAAGTTGCAGGAGAAGATGAGAGTCTATAAAAGGAAAGGACAGATGTGTGAACTGGGTAGGAAGGTTCAGGAGAGAACCGGAACCTAATTACATAAAGACACTTCCCTACAGGTGGATATAAATTTGAAAATCTCTGAAATCTCATCTTTAAAAACTAGCAGTGCTTTTTTAATTATGCTAAAAGTCCCTTGTCTGCTTGATCTCTCATGAACAATTTTAATCAGGCAAGCCTAATACACGTCGTCTCACAGACAACTTAACAGACCTCTCAACTAGGAGCTAATGGGAAGACAAGGAACCACAAGCATTTTTATTAAAAGGAAAAAAAAAACGGCCAGCCTAGAGATTTGGCCAGCAATAAAGCAAGATTAAATCATGCTTTTCCCTCACTTAGCCTACTTAACTTCAAGAACTATAGACATATAATTAATTTGCTCTTGAGATTTATTTTGTCAACATAAACACACTGTTTTTAACATATTACATCCTCACAGTGGTTTTTTGTTATTCTCCTTTCTTATTCACCAATGGACTAACGTACGTTGTAGTGACCAGTTTGTCCGAATCTAAGATCAGCCCCCCTAAAACTGATTCTCCCCAGAAAAGAAGAGTCAAAACTCACTCTCCCCAGTCCACAGGAATCCTGACAAGTTCAAAGGGAATGTAAAATGATAACGAAAAGAACTCACCTCCACCCTTCAGCCAATCCCGCAGCCCACTTGCTTTCCAGCTACTTCCACGAGTTTTCCGCCCTTTTTAAGACTCTCTAGAAAGAGCAGCCTACCATAACCCCCATTTTTCAGCAGCTCTAAACCAGCCAAACGTCAGAGCCACCATTTAAACGCCTTTCTCTTAACTAGTTCAACCCAGAAACCCCCAAAAAGTATCATTAATCGCCCCAGGGCCAAAAGGCCTGTACCCATATATGCTACACCAAATTGGTTTTCGTCTATCTTGATTCTCCCAACTGCTTACATGGCGCCTTCCAGTTTTTAAACCCTGGTCTGCGTTGACCTCGGATTAGTTGCTGTGTGGTCCGCAGCCTATTCTCGAGCTGCTCTGTGCCTAGTTTCCTCCATCTGTAATACTGTAACTAATAATACTCTCAAGAGTTGGTGTAAGAATTCAGTGACACTGATACGGGAAAGGGCGAGTATAAAAATTAAAAGACGCAGAACACATAGCACATGGCGTACACTTAATACACTTAGGTTTCCCTCCATCGTGTCCGAGATTAGTGCTTCCAGGCTCTTCCTCCGGGCACGGGCTTGATCGCTTCCACTGAACTCGGAGGAGGATACTCAGCTCCTCACATGCTCCCTGACAGTCGTTCCCAGGCCTAGGACACACCAGCCACCCTTCCCCAGAACCCTGCTTTCGGGACTGCGCCGCCTCTCTACTGGGTTCCATCTCTCTCGAGCCTTTCCAGCTGTTTTGATGGTAGGGCTCCCTGGGCATCTGCAACTCAACTCCGTTTTTCCGGTGCCCTGAGCTAGCGGCTGCTTACTCATCAGAGACTGCTTCGTTTACCTTGGCTTCAGTTTTTACCTGCCTGTTTCTCTTCCTCATTAGCGCTTCTGCTCATCACTAATTGTGACTGCATGCTATACATTTAAATTGAAGCGTTTCTATTTACACTGATTTAGAAGACTACTCTTTACAGTTAAGCTATGAGAAAATTAAAATATAATAGGTGAGGACAAGGAGGCCCAGGGAAGAAAAAACATGTGGTTAATTCTTAGAAAATGACTTCGTTTTTTGCAGTCAACATGCATGTTATGCATTTGCCTATCATGCTTCTGATAGGATGCTTCTGACCTTCTTGCCTGATGAGCGTTAACAATTCAGCTCTTACTGAGATGGCACACAGATGCTGAAGAGCGACAGGGAATGCTTGTAGCAAGGCAGGGTAAAAGAGAAATAAGCTCTCAAGAAATGTTCGCCAGTACCACCTAAGACCGCAAATATGTACATGCAAATCCCTTTCACACCCTCAAAAGTAGGTGTCTAATCTACCTTCAAATATCTCAGAATAAGAAAATCTTAGTTCTAGAGTTAGAAATGCCAGATCTCTAATAAAGAATATTCCTCTAGACTACATTATGGAACACTTATTCGCCATCATTTCTGGCAGTGATTATAATTTCTGACCCATAGTGGAGGCCCACGTAATACACTGATTACTGTCAATTTTGTGGATAACAAGGGGCAAAGAATCTAAGATTATAAAGGAGTGTAAATTCATCACTTTGTCTATGATGTATGAGACCCAAAGATAATTGTACTGATCACTATAGAGTGAGTTAGTATCAAATATAATGAGGGGCTTGTTTATTCTATCAAGCAAATGATTTCACAACTGGGGACAGGTTGTTTCCATGTTAGAAATTTCCCAGTAGCCAAATGCAGTCTTTTATACTCACAATGAAATGTCTGAGTTGTTTTAGGGGGATATTACTTACCTTTTACAAATTGTAATTTCAAAATTTACTGTCTCTCACAGAAAAAGTGAATTGATTTGTAATTACTGTTCTATAGAAGTTAAATAAACTTCAACTGTACTATTTCTAAAAAAAATAAAGAATATTCCTCTGAAATGACATAAATCAGTTAGGACCACTGTCCAGATATTTTCACAATACTCAACAATTTTTGTTCTTTTTTACTTTTTTGGTTTTTGCCCTTTAATATTCTCTCCCAATCCTCTGTTGGATACATAAATTTAAAATGCTTAGTGATACAAAAGAAAGTATTATTCTTTACATAAATATGAATTACATGACTTTCCATAGACTCCGTGCTTGTTAATTTTCCTAATGGAGTATAAAATCTTTCCAATAGCCTCGAATTAATCCCAACCTGCTTCGAATTACCATGTTTTGAAGTTCGGCTTCAGGTTCTGGTCAAGGATAAAGTGGCATCAAGGGCAGGTGGCTCTTTTTAAATACCAGGAAAGAGTAATAAAATAATTACTTCTTAGAATTTTGCTTAGAAATCCTTGTGACCATTCTACTCAACTCAGGTAAATTTTAAATCCAGCAATATTAACATTAAAAATTATTGCAAAAACCTAATTCACTACCTGAAACAATAGCTCAAAGTGTCTTTTCTACCAAGTATATGTTTTAAAAGAGCTACCACGCCTGGCACCTAGATACAATCCAAAGTATAGGATATGCACGAGCAGCTGGGCAGTTCGGTCAGTTAGAAGTCGAAACTCTGGGTTTCAGCTCAGGTCATGGTCTCACAGTTCCATGAGTTCAAGCCCTACTTCGGGTTCTGCGCTGGCAGCGCAGAGCCTGCTTGGGATTCTCTGTCTCCCTCTCTCTCTCTGCCCCTCCCCACTAACACTATCTCTCTCTCAAAATAAACAAACTTAAAAACATGAAAAATAAAACAATAAATAAATATCCACAAATCTGGACTTACATAAATAAATGACTGATTAAATACATACACAAACAGGGGCGTGGAGACAAACCTCATGCAGAAGTATGCCAAGTAATTTATGAGGATACTCCACTGGAGGGAGTGGAACAGGACCACACGCTCCGTAAGTGTGGGATGCACACAGGGGTCCTTCCAAAGAGGGAGAGTCTGAAAGGGGGAGTAGAGAGTGACCTTATAGTGATAACACTGCTGAAGATATGGGAACCTGGGTGTGAGATACACAAGTACTTTCTGTACTATCTTCACAGCTTTCTGTAAATTGGAATCTACTGTAAACTTTTAAAATGTTATTTTTAAAGTAAAAAAAAAAACTCTGCTATTGCCTCTCGGCTTTCTGCAGTTTGCTATCTCGCTTACCTACAGAAACTCTATCAGTTCTAGACCACTTGGACCGTACGAACTTCACGGCACCCTCAAATCCAGCGGTCGCCAGCACGGCCTTGGACGGGAAAACGAGAGGCAGAGCCCTGCATGTGAGCGCTGCACTCCATGCCACTAGTCAGGGGACTCGGAGAACCAACTCTTCATCTACAAGATGGGGCAAACGTGCTTGGAGGGCATAGGGAGGGAGTCCTGTGGGGAGGGGGCTAACGTGACGGCCGGGCTGCACTCCCGCCGCACGTCTCTGCATCCAGCTCCTCCTTCTCCCACTCACCCCCCCCCAGTTGTCACCCCACAGCCAGACCCGGCTGCCTCCAGGCGGTTCCAGAGACACAATGCTCAAATGCTCGTTTTTTTCCCCAAAACTCTCCTGTTAACTCTATCTCTGGAAGAATAACTGGAAATTAGACACAGTGATTGTCTCTCTGTGGGAGAAGCGGCGGTCAGAGTGCAAGGGAGCCCTGACTTGCACTGTGGATGCTCCTGGGCTGAGTTATTTTTCACTCCGTGTATGCATCGCCATTTAAAAACTTAGGACAAAAGCAACAACAAGAAATCCATGATTACTCAGGGATTGCTATCATTTTCTTACTTCTACCTTTGTGTCTGCAATCTCTGTGTTATGTCCTTTTGATTTAGTACCATTGCAAAGGCGAGACAGGGGGCACCAGGAGATTAGTCTAAAATGATTTCAATCAGCTTCTTGGGTAGCAAATCAGCTGTTTCAAAATAGCAGAGCAGTCTTGGAATCGGAAGTGACTTGGGATGGATCCCAGGCCTCCTTACGGACCCTCACCAAAGCCCAGCGTCTCCATCTGTAACCCTGGAGTAACAACCCCCACGCTTTACGGAGCTGTTGGAAAGACTGAGTACGAGTGCATGTAAAATCCTTAGCGCAGCGCCTGGTCCATCCATCACCAGCACTGTCAGTATAAATGGAAGCCTGGGGGAAGATCTGATTTCTCACGCAGATGGGTCTCCTCAAGTACGGATCCAGAAGCACCTTCCAAGGTCCAACACCTCTAAAACGCAATCGGGTTTCAGCAGTTACGATTCTCGTCCCCTCAAGAATATGTGTGAAGTAACTAGAATGAACAGCATTTCCTTCTCTGCACACAAAGTTCCCAAATCCTAAGGAACACACTGGAGTCGCACATATTGGTAACACAGTTAGGACTGAGTAATGCCTAAAACCATCACAGCAACAAAATACTCAAGAATAGTAGCAGTAAACACTGGATTAAACGGGCAGAATGCCACAGCTGAAGCGGTCTTTGGGGTTATGCTGGAAGACTGCCTAAGTTTAAATGTTCAGGTTATCTTCGCATCCTGGCCTTTGCCTTAGTTTAATGCAAAAGAGCTTGTCATATTTTACCAAGACACAGATTTTGGAGATCCGCAGTAATACATGTAAATACCCTTAATAAAAATGCAGGGTAGAGCAATGCATATGAACATCTTAGGTACTTTAATGAATATGTGTCGCGTGGACTTTGCGTGCATGAATATGTGAATAAATAACGTTACAAATGTATACTCCCTTCAATGAGTTATCAGAAATATTATTCCCTTCCTGTCTCCAAAGAATAGCTACATATTTTACCCTGATTTCCATTTTACTGTGGGTTTTAAATTGTAACACTTCAAAAGCTAAGGGTCTATTTCCACTCACAGGGCCTTTCTTGTGGTTTTGCATGGATACACACACAACACACACCCCGGCAATACCCCAGAGCAGAAATATACATATATCTCTATATGCTTGAAGATAATTTAAGATACGAAAGTAGTAACTTAGCAAAAGATGTATTTGTAAATTTTTTATACTTTCTAATTGTTTGGCTTTAGGGCTTTGCTACAAGATTCATCCAAGCTGCTTTTTGCTTTTGAGGTCACCCACGACAAACCAGCTCCTCTCATGTGTATCTGATTTAAAACGCATCGAGCAACCACGGGTGCCTGGGTGGCTCAGTCAGTTAGGCGTCTGACGTGGGCCCAGGTCACAGTCTCGTGGTTCAGGAGTTCAAGCCCCGGATTGGGCTCTGTGCTGACAGCTCAGAGCCTGGAGCCTCTTTAGAGTGTTTCCCTCTCTCTCTGCCCCTTGCCTGTGCACTCACGTGCGCGCGCTCTCTCTCTCTCTCTCTCTCTCTCTCTCAAAAATAAAAATAAACATTAAAAAAAATGTAAATCACATCGAGCAACTTGACTGCTGCTACTAGTAAGCCAGCAAGCACGGAGTCATAGATTTTCAGGCGGTGCCTGTCAGGGAAGAGTGGGGATCCGATGCTACCGTGATAAAGCTCTTACACGGCTCCAAACAGTGAGGCTAGGAACGACTTAAGAAGCTCCCTTCCAGGGTCGCCTGGATGGCTCAGTCAGCTAAGCATCCGACTTCAGCTCAGGTCATGGTCTCACAGTTCATGGGTTCGAGCCGTGTGTCAGGCTCTGTGCTGATGACAGCTCAGAGCCTTGAGCCTGCTTCTGATTCTGTGTCTCTCTCTCTATCTCTGCCCCTCCCCTAACTCATGCTCTGTCTCTCCCTCATTCTCTAGAAACTAAACACTGAAAGAAAGGAAGAAAGAAAAAAAGAAGCTCCATTCCATTACTAGATCACCGTGTCCAATAATGGCAATTGTGGATAATTTTTATTTCCAAATTTCCCATTTTATGTTATGTTTTACAATTTGTAAATCCTCTAATCCTGACAAAACATATGAGCCAAAAGTTGGGCAGTTACTTCAGGGACAGAAGGCCACCAAGCTGATAGGTGGCAAAACTGGGATTTGTACTGTACCCACATCTTCTATCCCCAAATAAAGTGAGTGCTCTGTCTCCCATCCCACGGCTGAATTACTTTCTCTCTGTGACAGGTCCTGATTCCCAGGGCACAGCGCCCCATCCCCCCCATCCCCCCATCCCACCTCTTCATACAGGGTCTGCAGTCCTCCCTTGGCCTGGGGTCAGTCACCTCAGCAGAAACATGGTCCCAAAATCAAATCAGCCTCCTAGATAAGACCAGCAAATGCTGTTCACTTTTCCTAAACACAGAATAGACTTCTTACCCAAGTCTTCAAAGGCTGATGGTCTGAAGCCGCCTCCTTTGTCAGGCTTGGACTGTGTCCTCTGGGCCTGGACAGGTCCCTGCATCCCGGACCCCTCCCTCCTGTCACCTAGTCAATGCACACTCTTCCTCCCCTCCAGCCTCACGGCCTCAAGCAAACGGCAACTTACTAACCAAACCATGTGTCCCGACTCTCCACTCTCAGGGTGCCACGGACCTCGACTTCACTGGTGTGACCATAGCTGCAAGTCAGATTCACTCATGGAATTGTCTGGTTAGTGTCTCACTCCCCGCCCCCACCACCCCAGACTGTCAGTGACACAAAGCATAAAGATGAGGTCACTCTTCGGGTCCAGGCTGCCTGGCGCAATTTCCAGCCCCACACCAAGTACCTGATACTTTTGTTTTTAAAGCTAAACAAATCAAGACCTAGGCAAATCCCCCTTTCAGTGTTTAAATATTTGAAAATAGCTATTATTCTGATGATTCCTCACTCTACACACAAATCCACAAAAGTTAAGTTTTAATAAGGAAGCCACTCTGATTGTTTGAAATATTCCTTATATAACAAAGTTCCCAGATACTTCTTAAAACCTGGAAGCTATAAATGAACATAATGGTATTTTCTCATGAAAGGAGACGGATGCACCTTCTCCGTTCCACACACTGTAGTTGTATTAAAACAGTCCAGGGGCACCTGCGTGGCTCAGTCAGTTAGGAATCCAACTCTTGATTTTGGCTCAGGTTGCGATCTTACTGTTCTTGAGATTGAGCCCCGTGTCAGGCTCTGCGCTGACAGCATGGAGCCTGCTTAAGATTCACTCATTCTCTCCCTCTCTGCCATTCCCCCTACTCCTCTCAAAACAAAACAATGACAACAACAAAAGTCTGTATCTGGGCAGTCACAGTTACATCACAAATTCTCAGGTCCTTCTCATGCAAAATGCTCTTAAAACATGTCTGCTTGATTCCTGACTAGTGTGATAACTCCACAAACCTACAGGCAGAATTTGACATTAGTCACTATTATAGACCGTTTTAGTTCCAGCCAATCATTTCAGATAACTCTTTTTTTTTTTGGGGGGGTCCTGATTGCTCATCCCAACGATTAGCTTTCGTTCCCAGCTCTATGTGATATGTAAATGTGATGGGCATGTTTCATCGAAATTGGTGATCTAAATGATTAACGGGACAAAGTGAAAGAAAGAGCCATCTCTTCTCCCTAGAAACAGCCCTCTCCAAGCCGACATCAATTCATGCATCACATTTCTTCAACCACCCAGGAATCTGCCTGTCCTCAGAAAACAGCCCCTAATGTGACCTCATAAACACGACCATGAGACACTTCATCCAAAGCCTTGCAAAATCACCGTACTCCACCTGGATGGTAAAATAAGTAAGTAAGTAAATACATGTTACAGGAGCTTAACATGACATTCTTACAGGAGCTTAACATGACACATTCCGAGGGAACCCAGGTGGCCTCCAGAGGACTACTTCTTTCCTACGTGAGTCTTCACAAAGTATCTAGTAACTAATTAAAACAATTTTACCAAGGACAGACATGAAACTGAAACATGGGTTTCAAAATTCTAGTTTTGGTTACAAAATTCTACTGTGGGTTACATCGGTTATAGCACTCTACATTTATTCCTCTTCTGTGAAAATAAAGACAGTATCCGCATGATGGTCTTTCGGCACCTCTGGTGCTGATCATCACTGCGGAAAGATGACCAAATCACTCACTTGTGCAGGTGGTTTATTCCCAAGGCATTAACGGTGGGAGCATCCATGTGCTTTGTCCCCACTGTCTCACCTTCCCTGGACTTCAATGCCCTTGCTGCCATCATGAGTCTGCTTTACTGAATCTGAGTCTCCTTTTCTTTGGAGAGAGAAGTTAGAACCAACCCAGGAGGAGTTCTACAATTCTGCCTTGGTTCCAACATCCAGCGTCACGTCATCTGTCCCAAGAGGTAGTCTGCGCTTTTTCGTGCTTTGCTTCATGATCTCAACATAACATGCTCTGATCCTCCCATCTTCACAAGCCTTCTGAACACTAGTCTCCTTAGTACTACTTCAGTTATTTGTGTTCCAACCCACCTTTACATATGAGAATCAGTTGGGCTCCTATTGTCAGAATGCCATTCAAGAGAGCCTACCCACCTTTCATTTATTCGATTAACCTTGTATTGCTTGCCAAATATATGCAATTCGCCACACTACAGTGAAGGATACAAAGATACCTAAGATGGGGTGCCTGGGTGGCTCAGTCTGTTGAGCATCCGACTTCAGCTCATGTCATGATCTCACAATTCATGGGTTTGAGCCTTGCGTCGGGCTCTGTGCTGACAGCCCTGAGCCTGGAGCCTGCTTCAGGTCCTGCTTCTCCCTCCTTCTCTGACCTTCCCCTGTGTGCACTCTGTCTCTCTCTGTCTTTCTCTCTCAAAAATAAAACATGTAAACATTTTTAAAACTTAAAAAAAAAAAAAAAGATTTGGTCCTGTCTTCAAAAAATCCAGGGAGAAAACAAGACTTTTAGGCAGAAATATAAACTTCTACGTTACTACGATAATAAAAGTGCATGCTAAGCGGACACAGAACAGAAGAGCTAGCTCAGGGAAGGCATTGCTCAAGTCTCCACCAAGGAGATGACAGGAGTCCAGTCTTGCAGAATAAGGAAGCGGTCACTGAAAAACTGGAAATATGTGCAAACACATGGCAGTGTAAAAAGTGCACTGTTTTCATACAAGAGTGATGAACTCCGTGTGGCTGGAAATTAAGTGCCTGGAGTACAAGAGATGCAGCCCGGAAATACAGAGTCAGTTACAAGAGGGCGTTGTAGTCTAGGTGTCCAATGTTAAGATAAGCAAAATGAAGGAAATATTTTACACAGAATATTAGGCAGCAGATAGGAAAAAAAAATCAAGATGTAGACCCAAAAGTCTGGCAGCTCTTGAAAAAAGTGCTGGTGGCAAAGTAAATAACGTCTAGAGCCCAATACCAGCAATACAGAATTAAAATGCCTATGCACCCAATGTTTGAGTGTGCACACAATAAATCTACATGATGAACAGAACACAGAATAGGATTCAGATAAAAAATATGACAATAGTTATCCATGGAGAGGGAACAAAACGGGGGTGGGAGATGAGGACCAACAGATTTCTTTTTTAATGTGTATGTTTGAAGTCCACAGACATCAAAAATGTACCGTTTCCTAGAAGTGACAAGTTTTCAAGTCCAAGAACAGCACAACGGAATGTGAGTAGTTTTTAGGAAGACAATTTGGGCCCGCATAAAGTAAAAGCTCTGTAGCTATAGTTTCTTCCAGTCAAAGAAACCAAGTTCATCATCCTCTTCCTGCCCCTTGCTCAGCAGGCCTTTATCGTTCTGTAAGGAAAGGCAATGTACCGGACTAAACTGACGGCAAGTAAAGACAGGTGAAGAAAGAACTTTCGGGAACAGGCCAACGTGAAGATGAGGTTTGACAGGGAGCTGATCACTGCAGAGAAAAGCAGTATCTTAAGGCCCAAACTGGGGCTACTATCTTCTAGGAATTTTTCTTTAAACATTCCTGCACTGCGGTAGATGCTGGACTAAATAAACACGAAGGGTTTCGCCAAGCTGCAGGTCTGTTCTGTTTCCTCAGGCAGGTGCCAGAGACAGAGAGCCAGGAGAAATGAAAAGAAAGCCTCGCTGAGTATATCTTGGGATCCCTGTTATAAACTCCTACAAGCGCCATCCCTTGAGAGATGAATCTTGCACTCCCAGGAACTGCTTCAGCTGTGCACAGACTTTCTGCAGAACTGAAACTGAACACTCCGGCGAGAAGCCAGCACTGTGAAACTTCATCAAGCTCTCGTGCCAGGTGACAATTGTTTGCTGTGACATGATTTATGCAACACGTTTCATCCACTTATCTTAGAATCAAAAGAATGTTACCAAAGGGCTCTCGCTCAGATGAACAGGCGTGATTCCTACCCCAACCACATCTGCGAAGAGTGAAAAACACACCTGGGAAGTTCCAGGATGAGATCCTACTGATTCCGTTTTGAGAATGAAGAGCCGAAAGCCACAGAACCCATGCCCTTACTGGACCTCCCTCTATGGGGAAGACGGGGGTTTTCATTTGGATGCAAAAAGCTGATTAAAATGCAACCGGAATCCAAATATACTGTATCCTCAGTGATATGTACAAATGATATGTAACGTGCTTAACAATACTCTCTCTATTTATAGAACCTTATGTTTCCACGGACGAGCTCTCGAGGGTCAGGCATTCCTGTTTCCCTTTTCGGTCTATGCTTCACTAATGTGACAGGGACTTTGGGGTTTTTTTTTACTCTCTGACTCTTCAGCTCCCATTAATTATGCACATCCCATCCTTCCATCTGCTTACCTATTCAGTTAAGGTAATATTTTGATAGAAGAGCATCTTTAAAAGAGAGACTCTCCCAATAATGACCCTAAAACAATTTTAAATATTTTAAATATTATTACCTAGAGAAGGTAATCTATGTTCTCTGTGGGTGGTGACATATGGGTATTAGTTCCCTTTCTCTTTATAAAATATGTGCTGCTTTTATAATCAAGAAAAATAGATTTAAAAATTTTTAAGTTTATTTAGAGGACAGACAGCATGAGCAGGGGAGGGGCAGAGAGAGGGGAGAGAGAATCCCAAGCAGGCTCTGCAATGTCAGTGGAGAGCCCAATGTGGGACTCAAACCCATAAACTGAGATCATGATGTGAGCTGAAATCAAGAGTCGAACACTTAGCTGACTTAGCCACCCAGGTGCCCCCAAGAAAAATGATTCTAAACAACTATGTGGTGACATGAGAGGAAGACCTTATATTAAGAAGTTCTCATTTTAAGTTTAATTTTTTTTTATTAAAAGTGTTTATTTATTGAGAAAGAAAAGAAGTGCACACTAGCAGGGAAGGGGCTGAGAGGGAGAATCCTAAGCAGTGTCCGGCAGCCAATGCAGAGCCTGATGTGGGGCTCGAACTCACAAACTGTGAGATCATGACCTGAGTCGAAACCAAGAGTCAGATGCTTAACTCGACTGAGCCACCCAGGCGCCCCAAGAAACTCTCATTTTTACAAGGTCATTATATATCAAAGGACCTTTGCCTGGGACAACACTCTTGCCTTCTGCTTTTATCCAGGCTAACACCCCAACTTAAATGTGAACACACACACTAGTTTTGTCATAGGATCTGTGACAGACTGGAGAGTGAAAGGCAGAGGTTGAACGAACCTAAAAGTTACCTATCAGCTACTCAGAAAAGACAGTGAATCTAGTCTGGGCTGTAAAAATGAGGTTGTATTATACAAAAATGCCAAATTTTCTTAGAATGAGACACATTAAATCAACATCTCAGCAATACACGCTAAAGACTAAATGTATCAAATAAACACAAATACTCTTATACCTCAATAAACACCTGCACGAAATAAAACAATCTAACAATGTCACATAATAAATTTCACACTGTTAGAAAAAAAAAAGTCCTTGTTCAATGAAACAGTTAACACTCACCTTTGCCCGGTTTCCCTCTATCTTATGCACTCATCAAGATAAACATCTAAAACATTTGAAGATGTAACATTGTAACTTTTAACATTCAACTTTACTTTTCTTAGCATTAAACTTGAAACTAATACACCGATGGGGCACCTGGTGGCTCAGTCAGTTAAGCGTCCAACTTGGCTCAGGTCATGATCTCACAGTCCGTGGGTTTGAGTCCTGTGTCAGGCTCTGTGCTGACGGCTCAGAGCCTGGAGCCTGCTTCAGATTCTGCATCTCCTCCCTTGCCCCTCCCCGGCTCGCACACTCTCTCTCAAAAGTAAATTAAAACATTAAAAACAATTTTTAGATGAAAAAGAAACTAATAAGCCAAAGTTGTTGTAAAACCTTACTCAGGTCTCGTATTCATCCCGTCCTTTGAGGCAGCATTTCAGAGGGCTAGTGCCTTACCGCCCAGCCCAAGCTTAAAAGGATTATTAGGGGCTAAAAAAAAGTCCTCAAATAGTGTATCACGAATTACATTATGACAGGATAGTAGCTAGTTAAAAGCTACATGTGTCCACTACCAAAAAAAGCTCCTAAACATTGCTCACTATTTCCTTCCTATTTCCAAATATACCAACTTCAGTTTCTACAGTGAGAACGGATGATACTTAGATATCATGTAACCAATTAATTTCCGAACAGGCAACATATTTTTACTATATGTGCAACAGAAAACTACAAATGCCTTTCAGTGCCTCTAATGTGTTCTCACCCTGACGTATTAAATGTTCCCACAGATGATTTCTCTTGTAAAATGACAACAGGTCATGGTAATCTACAAAATCCGACATTTCCCAGTGAGATCTAACACCCATTCCTGAGATCTACTCTTTTTTTTTCCTTATGTTCTTTCTTTCACTAAAATTCATTTCAAATATAGGTTATACTAACAGTCCCACTGCTGCCTTTAACACTAGTCTGTAACTCAGCTTTCTATGTCCCTCCTCACAGGAAATAAATGTAAATACAGCTCAAGAGGCAAGATGTTGCATAAAATACAATCGTGCATAGTATCAACAATACGCTTAATGATTTAGGTTACAGCTACTGGTTCTTATATCTTACGTCATTACGTAGGTGGTATTTACTGCAAGGTGAGCATTTTGCAAATTTACACAGGAGAGAAATTTCAAGTTCATGATTGTTATGAAAGGAAAAATAAAAAAGGACCTATTTAAAGCACCTTATGAAATTCTATGTCAGATAGTTTAAACTTCTCTGGTAGTTTTGAAATAATTTTCCTAGGAAATGTATAATATTTATAAACTCAAGAGTATGCTAGGTGATTTACAAGGGCACAGAGTTCTTGGGAGGAGGCGGTTACAGTGTGAGTTAGATGATTTAAATCTTCCAGTAAACTTTACATGTCAATATTCTTGAAGGGAACCTAAGAAAATCACAAACTATTTGAATGGCATGAAAACATAAGTTGAATTGTGTTTCTTTATTAAACATTATGGTTCATCATTTTTACTCACTTAACCCAGTTTCCCAATCCTCCAAGACAATCTTAACAGAAGCTGTGTTAGGCAGTGAACAGCATTTGTCTTCCCAAGCCTAACATTCACAGAATATGCTTTGGATGAAGACAGATTTAACACCAGCATGTAAAATCCACTCAATAAAGTCAATAAAAGTGAGGACTAAGCAATTGGAACACATGTCCCAGACTTCTCTTCTCAAAAGGTATAACTTAGGCACTAACTGCACTCTCAAGGAAGACGTTCCTGCTAGGAGGAAGTGCAGTTAGAACAGTATTCTTCCAGAGCAAAGTTTCTTCAAAAAATTCACCATAATATATAACAATTAACCACTGACAAGTCCGTTAAGAAGCTGAAATATACACAAAGCAGGACTTAACGAGCACGTACAAGGGACTATACAAAATGTTCCGTGAACAAAAATAAGTACAAGTACTAACACCTCCATGAAATATGCTTTCATGTACCATATATATATGGTTTAATATTAAATTCACACCCAAGGTTCCCAATTCTGCATATCCAGTCTTACAAACACATGTATCAACATACCGGCATAAGCTATTTTGGTTTTTGCTTTATTTTGGTTTTAGTTACAACTTCCTCATCTTGATTAAGGGCATCAACAAAGAACCTATAGCTAACATTGGACTTACTGGTGAAAGACGAAATGTTTTATTTCTAAGATCGAGAAAAGGGATAAGGATACCCTCCCTTCCATTTCTGTCCAACGCTGCAGATCCTCGTCAACGCAACGGGGCAAGGAAAATGGATAAAAGGCAGACAAGTGAGAAAAGAAGAAGTAAAACCATCTTTATTTGCAGACAACATGATCATCTATGCAGAAAATCCCAAAGCATTTTTAAATGCTATTAGGAATTGTAAATACATTTAATGACATTATAAGGTTGTAAGGTCAATATATAAAATGTCAAATATATTTCCACACTGGTCATATTGTATGCATTTTAATACTCTTAAAATCTACAGCATAAATTATTTACATCAGGGTCAAATATAGGATACACTTAATGATAAACTTAACAAAAATAAATGAAAAAAACTGGAAAACTAAAAAAAACAAGAGAAATTGAAGAAGACCTAAATAAACAGATATGTCATGCTTATATGCTGTAACACCCAACAGAACTAAAATATTAGTTTTTGTGAAATTACTCTATAGAGTCAACACAACTGCAATCAAAATTTCAGAATTCCAGGAAGGGTTTTTTTTGGTTTTTTTTGTGTGTGTAGATTTTGCGTGTAATTCTAACGTTTATCTGCAAATATAAAGAATCTAAAATAATGACCACAACTTTGAAACAGAAGACAAAGTGGGAAAAATTATATACTATCTAATTTTAAGACTATAAAGCTAGAGTAATTAAGAAAGTAGGATACTGACATAAGGATAGTAATAAAAAAATTCGAATGGAATACATCTACACATAAATAGTCAACTGGTTTTCAATGAAGATGTCAAGGTAACTCAATGGAGAAATTACAGTCTTTTCGACACTAATGGTGCAGGAAAAACTGGATATCATATAGAAAGATAAATAAAAACTAACTCAAATGTATTATAGACCTAAAAATAAGATTACAAGCTCTTAAAAGATAACATGAGACAACTTAAGTGACATTATGTTAGACCAATATTTTTCATATTCCACAAAAACCCCAAGAAAAAAATTGAGAAAAAAAAATCATCATAATGAGACTTTTGTTCTCTGAAAGGACAGATTTATTAAGAAAATGAAAGTGCCAGGCCACAGACATGAAGGGAAAGTTTGCAAAATATATTTCTGATAAAGGGTTTGTACCCAGAATTATGTAAATATCTAAAAAGAACTAAATAACGAGACAAAAAAAACATGATTTTTTAAAAACAGGTAAATGGTTTGGGCAATAACAAAAACAATATGCAAACAGCCAATAAGTATATGAAAAGATGCTCGATACCAAGAGTCACTTTAAGGAAATACAAATGAAAACTACGGGGAGTTAACACTACATATTCACTGGAACTGTCGCTACAATTAAAAGCACAGTCAAGGGGCGCCTGGGTGGCTCAGTCGGTTAAGTGTCTGACTTTGGCTCAGGTCATGATCTCACAGTTCATGGGTTCGAGCCCCATGTCAGGCTCTGTGCTGACAGCTCAGAGCCTAGGGCCTGTCTTCATCAGATTTTGTGTCTCCCTCTCTCTCAGACCTTCCCCTGCTCGTGCTATCTCTCTCTCTCTCTCTCAAAAATAAAATAATTTTTAAAAAATTTTAAAAAGCACTGTCAATATCCTATACTGGCAAGGACGCAGAACAACTAGAACTCTCTAGACTACCAACAGGGATCCAAGATGGTGTGACTACTTAGCAAAACAGACGGGCAGCTACTCATGAAATCAAGCATACCCTTCTCATAATGACTCAGTGATCTCTCTGTTCTTACCTGAGTGAAATAAACACATATGCCCAAACATTTGTACTAAATGTATGTCACAACTTTATTCACAATAGCCAAAAACTAGAAACAATTCAATCAGTAAACAGAATAAACAAAGGGCAGTACAGTGACGCAGTGAAAGACTATGCAGCAACGAAAAGGAATAAACTATGTGATTCACACACCATCTAAATTCAGGTATGATCTACATAAACCAGGTACAACAACTATATAGTGTCACACATATGTCCTGCATAGGAAATTCCAGAAAAGACAATAATGGACATAAAGCACATCTGTTGTCACCAGAGCCCAGGAAACGTGGCACAATATCAACTACAAAAGGATGGGTACAAATGTTTTGCAGCAATGAAAACATTCTGTTTCTTGATTGTGCTAGTGGGGCATGAGTAAATCACATTCATCAAAATTCACCAAACTGTACACTTTAAATTGGGGAATTATACTGTATGCAAACTACGTATCAATATAGCCAACTAAAAAATAAAGGAATCAGACATATATTGAAGATATACATTGGTGGAAACATCAGGTAGCTTACTTATCCAAGAAAGAATGGCACTTTGTTTGAGTATGTAAAAATGCCAGCGCTAAAAAATAATAATAATAAACAAATAAATAAACCAAAGGGGTATCAGCATCAGTGAAAAAGTCAGTCTCTCACTCAACCCTACAACGTCTATGCCTTCTTTTTTTTAACTTCATTTATACTCAAAAGGAAACTATATTACAATATGAGGATCTGCTTACTAATTTGGGTATCTATACGTTGTTGTTGTTTTTTAAGAGAGCATGTATGTACCTGAGTAGGAGAGAGGGGTGGAGGGGGACGGGGAGAGAGAGAGAATGAGATTAAGAGTGAGAGTGAGAGTGAGTGAGTGAAAGAGAGAGTGAGAGTGAGAGTGAGAGAGAGAGAGAGAGAGAGAGAGAGAGAGAGAGAGAGAGAATGAATCCCAAGCAGGCTCCACACTCAGCACAGAGCCCGACACAGGGCTCGATCCATGACCCTAGGATCACAACCTGAGCCAAAATCAAGAGTCAGATGCTCCATGAAGTCTCTAGGTATATATATTTTAAAGGATGCTTTATTAAAATAGAAGACTCTTTTACTGATAATAATACACAGGCCATTGTTTTCCAGAGGAAGACCTTCCCCAAAGCCTTATACTCCGGAAACTTGACCCTATAAATCAGATTATCAGTGGTCTGTGTGAATCACAGTATCCCCCATCTAACAACCTGTCAATCCTTGTTCTAAACTTTATCTGCTGCCAAACACAATATAAACTATTACTTATCAATATGGCCATCTGGACACATTACAAGCCCCATTAAAATATCCTTAACGAGTAGCTACAAAATCAAAGCGATTATTCTTATATTCCAGGAGCTTACAATACACCTGGGAAGACAAGGCATACACACAGACACTTCTAGTAAGAATCAAGATACTGTATACGTCAAATTAGAATGATGAGTGGTAAAGACGGTAGGATGGCTATGGTTGAAAAGAAAACAAAGTGGACAGAATGAGATAGGAGAGACTTGACCGGCTGAACAAAGGGTTTGGAAAAAATGCATGAGCCTGAGACTAACAGAGATAGGACTATGTGAACAACACTTTCAGGGCAGAAAGCACAGACTCCTTACCTGAACTGGAAGATTAGAGAGAAGTACAAGATAAGGTTGGAAAGATAGGATTCAATCATCCAAGAACATCTATTATAGGCTAGACATAGTTCAGAAATGGAGCTCTTTGGAAAGAAATTCTAGATTTAGGAATTTGGTCTTTCTACCCTGTAGTAGTAAAGTAATGGCAATTTCACATTCATTTTCTCCACCAATCATCACAACAAATGACTTTACAGAATGGAGAAGCAAAAGCCTAGGAAGGTACATTCGTATAGCTGAGGTGATACAGCCGGAGACCAGGGAAGAGCCTAGTCCTCCTCTTCTTTATCCTCCAGATCACTCAGCCTCTCTATCCAAGAAATCAATATATCTTTTGGCTTTTTAAGTGTGTTGTGAGGGGCGCCTGGGCTGGCTCAGGTGGGATCATGGGACTCTTAATCTCAGGGTTGTAAGTTCAAACCCCATACTGGGCGAGGAGCCCACTTTTAAAAATTTAAAAAGTAGGGGCGCCTGGGTCACTCAGTTGGTTAAGTGTCTGACTCTTGGTTTCGGCTCAGGTCATGTCGTCACAGTGCGTGAGTTTGAGCCCCGCATTGGGCTCCACGTTGCCGGTGGGGAGTCTGCTTGGGAC
>NC_043712.1:83361206-83398470 GCF_006229205.1 Suricata suricatta
AAGGAAGGAACGAACGAAGGGAGGGAGGGAGGGTGGGTGGGTGATGTGATAAAAGCAATGTTTCAGTCAAATACAAATGCTCCTGCTATAAAGGTTGAATCAGAAGGCAAAGAACAAGGAAACAAGGAGATGAACTAGTACTCTAATATTCCACAGACGGTGGGAACAATAAGAATGAAAGTCATCATTCATGGGCTATCTCAAAATATTCAACTTGTTTGAAAATGCCAAGAGACTCAAAGAAAACAAGGAGACCTGGAGAGCCACTAATAAAACTGAAATGCCAATAAATGGATCCATTTTGTAGAGGAAATTAATTATTGTTGTCAAATGATGCCCAAGCACCAAGACATTAGGTCAAACATTACATGAGTCTCAACCCCTTCCATCAAAATAACCTGGGGTTTACCACCACTGGATATTTTATTTACAGATATTTGTAACTGTCTGTGCTTAAAAAAAATCTAGACCCTCCACCAACCCTCAGAGGTATCCATATTTATGAAGACCAGTAAGAGTTTATGCCCACTTTCTAGAAACTTTAAAAATAGTTTCTACACCTAAATGTAAAGAATGACTATTATCTGTTTAATTAAATCTATCATTGAGTTAAATCTACCTTTTTTTCAGGGGATCAGGGTTCTCTGACAATCACAAGTAAAATCTGTAAAAAGATGAAATCTAGCTTACCTCTTAGAAGGGAATGGTTTCTCAGGGCAGGGTTACATTTCTAACTTCTCCCAAGATTCTCAAGAATTCCATTCATCTATGATATTAGTTCATGGACAAGAATACTGGATGACTAGCTCTTTAATAGCTATGAATCAAGACCCCACACATGAAGTCGTCTACACGGGGATAACAAAGAGGACTAAGGCCCAGGAAGGGAGAGCTGAGCCCACGAAAAATCACATCCAGCCCGGAGCAAAAAGAACAGAGGTCAGTGCTGCTCTTTGCAATGAATGGCCAGTAGAGGCTGCCCATGTACAAGGGCTCGGGCTCCCCCTCCACCCCACAGACCAGGAGGAGGTGTCGCCAAAACATAAAGCATTTCCCTGGTAGGACATGAGGACCGGTGTTGGGAGCTCATCACAGAGCATTATTCAACAGCAATCACCAAGAGTCTTTTCACCCATAGCTTCTGGGCATGGGTCACGGGAACAAAGGAAACGCAGAGTATCCTGAGCACTTTTGAAAGCTGATCACACTTAGCCACTCTCTGACCAAAGGAGACCATCAAGCCTGACAGGGATGAATACCTTTCCAGAGAGGACGCCTCAGACATGTGGAAATGGGGAGATTTTCACTTAGGATCCCTCGATTTATAGTCTTTAAGCCCCCGTCTGAATAGATGTGTTCGCTGGCTGCTTCAACGAAGGTGAATCGGTTACAGCTGGAGGAGATGTTCAGTTACGGGGTACGAAGGCAGAACTGGATCTATATACTTTGGAAGTATCAATCACAAATGACAAACATGAATGTGCTTCAAAGGAACTTCCTCCTCTTCGGCAGTCAGGTGGAATTCTGTCCGTCTGTGTCCCTCCCCCAACGCCGAGAACATGAACGCTCAAATACACCAAGCAGCAATCACGTTTTAAAATTCATTTTGTGAATCTGCTCTGCCATTTTCAGAATTACGTATCTGGCCCTTTTCGAGCTCCAAACACTGCTATTTCTTGTACAGAGGAACTTCGCTGTCAATCACGGCTCGCGTTCGCCTCGCAAATATGCGCTGCGGCTTTCACCTGTCAGTCCTATTACATGTAATGTAGGCAGCTTAGCACTAAATCAATTTAAGGAACTGCAGAAGTTAAATACATACATTATTATTATGATGACAGAAAAGGCAATGAATGTCTTGCAGCTCCATTTGCTTTCTTTGTTAAGGAAGAAAAAGCTAATTATCTGTAGCTGTCAACCATGGAGACCCAGACCTATTTAAATCAACATTAGCCTTGGACAACTGAAAACAGTTCTCAGATTTTTGCCCGATTGTTTTCTTTTTTGCACAAAAAAACCCCATAATTTCATTACAAAATATTAAACATTCCAAAGGACAATGTAAAAACAAATTGAAAAACTGTAAAACTACACGTCTGTATCCATTTTCACAACCAATGTAATATTTCAAAAAACTGCCAGTTTTCCATAATAACCCTTCTCTAATCAGTACAGCTGAAATTTAGACAGATGTAAAGTCTTGCCACACAAATTCATATTAATAGCTATGATACTAAGAAATTCAACTGAAAGCCCACAGACGTACTGGTTACAATGAAATTATGTCACCAATAATCAAGGAAGAAGTCCATTTAATTAACAAAAGAGAGAAAGAGAAACACAGCCAAAGTTGAAATGCTGATAAGTCGGGTGTTTGACTCTTGATGTCGACTAAGGTCATGATCTCACAGTGAGATCAAGCCCAGCCGTCGGGCTCCATACTGACAATGCAGAGCCTGCTTGGGGATTCTTTATCTCTCTCTCTCTCTGTTTCTTCCCTATGCTTGTGCTTCTTAAGGCGCACACACACCCTCTCAAAATAAGTAAATAAATAAAACCTTAAAAAATAAAAAGAAATGCTGACAAGTGACAGAAAATTCACGCTGGCTCGTTGGCTTCTGGTTTGTAGGCTATTCCCTCTAGTTACCAAGCTTCCGTTCTCCAGTCCTATCCCATTAGAATCTAGAAATAACTAATTGGTTTTGGATTTTCTCTTTTCAGATTTAAGGATCAACTTGTATATTTCTAGAATATCAAATAAGAATTAAAAGAATATTCTTAATAAGTTGAAGACAAACACACCTATTATCATCAGTATATAAACTATGGCATCTCTTAACAATGTGCTCCTAAAAGGACACCAAGACCATTATTCGTGATTAAGAATGCAAATATCCCCTGTATTTGCTCTCGCTGAGTTTTCCAGTAATAAAACATTATTTTCTGCTATTTTCTTTAGAAAAGTCCTTCTCACAGAAATATACTTAATAGTATTTTACAATTTCACATTTTAAAAACTGGCTATTTAGCTTTCTGATGCATTTTTAAACACATGTAACCCCAACTATATGCAAAACCAATACAGATAAACTGCAACTCAATAATCTAAGACAAAAATTTGGCAAATGGCCTAACACAATTACAGTTTTAAAAATTATAGCACCATACGTAAGTGCCTAAACCAGCCTTAAACAGAAGGCTATTTCTAACTACAGCTGACTCATAACTCCAAGATTCTGATTTGCCACAACCCCTCCGTGAAATCTCAAGGAATCACTATTGAAGACAGGGACACAAGGTCAAGAACCATATAAAAAGCAAACTCATTTCAAACTCCAAGAATCACAGATGAAGATGGGTAAGGGATACAGACAAGGCCTACTGTGTAGGTAAAGAAGCTAAGTAGGTACACCGTACCAAACACTAAGTATAGTTCCCACTGTCCCCAAACTAGCAAGTGACAGAATCAAGATCCCATCCCAACTTTTGACAACAAAGCCCGGGTTCTTTTTACAACACGATACTACCTCCCAGCAGAATTCTGCTCTGGCTTTACATTTTTAGAAATCTGTGACTATCAAGATTGAGAGGAGGCTGACATCCTTTACAATTAATGATGCTGGTGACAGTGTCATTCTCTATGCACACAAACATGGCAGAAATGACAAAAATATGATTAGAGGGTGGTCCTTTGTCTCAAAATAAGGAGGGTAAGATAGATGACCTTCACGGGTCCTTCGAGGGCTAACATGCTAATATTCTTTGGGTCATTTATTTTGCTAAGATATTTGGGACTAGATAAGAAGCCTCTATTTCTTTTCTAAATTTCTAAAATCTGTTCAAAATAACAGTATAATTGCTACTTAATCACTGCTTTCTAAAAACTTAAAAACAGTATCCATGCTAACATAATTCTCACAACTTGGTGAGAGGGATTATTATCTTACACAGGTTAGAGATCTGAGGCTCAAAATGATTGTGGTGACTTGGCCCAAATAACCAAACCATAAATAACAGAGCCAAATGCAGGTCTGTCCTCCTCACACCCCAGGACAGTTGCCACCATGTGCCAGAGGCCACCATAACAGCATTCACGTGGATGTCACCGTCACCGTGTCACGGGCCCCCTCGTTGGTTCTCAGATCAACCCTGTAATGAAATCAGGCAGGCAATACCATTCTGGCCCCATTTTCCAAATGAGAAAATGGAGACTCAGAGAATTCAAATCACTTGCTCAAGGATCCTTACAAGGAATGGCAAAGCCAAGTCTGAAACACAGACCTCCTGACTCCAGAGTCCAGTTTCTTTTGTTATTGTATTTCACTGTTAATTACGAATTGGCTTTTGAAACACATCTCTGAGACATTTTGATGCCTACTCTGTGTAACCTGGTCTCTCTAAACCTGAACTTCACCTGGCATGATTGAACTCATGAAGGCCTTGTTTGTGTGTGATACGGGGCCTTCTGTTTCCAATATAGATTTTATTTTCTAATCATATTTGTCTAAGACTGTCAAAAAGAACCCCACCCGGATTTTGAATGATCAAGAATGAGATTTCTAATCAGGAGCGAGATCCTACTTGAAAACCAACAGGAAAAAAGAGGCCTAATTTGGAAGCTTGTTAAATTATAAATCGCCCTTCTCTTCATGTATAGCCACGTAACAGGACAAACACTGGTGCTGCTTCTTTGCCTTTAATTCTTCAGACTCTTTCTACCCGAGCGCATTGCTGTTACCGAAGGCCAGAATGATCTCATGTAGCAAAGCAGCGTCTTGCCCTTTCATTAGGCCCTAATCTAAATTATCCTATAAAGACATAAGGCTCTGTGCTTGTGACTGGCTCATGATAAAGGGCACTGGCTGGTCATGTGGCCTGATGAAGTCTTGGGACACAGAGGGTCTTTTTTGGACTTTATCAGTCGTAGAGCAAGCAATTTATTTTGAGCCAGAAAAATAAAATATAATCTTGGGCCATCTGGTTCTGTAACACTCTTTATTTGTTTAGAAAGGTCACTGTTGTCAAGTTATTGAATGTTATCTCTGGAATTGACAGGAAGAGAGAAGGTTTTGAAAGCAGGCCAGGAATATTAAAGCACCGGATATTAAGGTGTAAAGCCGTATTTAGAAGCCTGGGCTTTAGTGTTAAAGAGACTACAGTTCAAATCCCAGTTCTACCACCCACCAGTCAAATGACCTTGGGCAAGTCACCAGCTTTCTTAATCCAGTCTTCCTATCCATAAAATCTAGACAGTAACACTCTAGAGGGATGTCGGATAATGGCAAAATGATGCAACACACATATGACTAGCCTGTTGTTACCATTCAAAACTTACTCAATGATGATTATTTTCTGCGTGATGTTTTGTTCTCATTTTTAAGCCTTACATGAAGCTACAGATTTCATTACTTTTATAAATGCTTCTTGAGACAGCAAAGTAGAATTTAAATAGAGACTCACAATTTATGCTATGCCTATCAACTACATGGATTTAGAGCCTAATCCTAACAAAAACTTCGCTCTGCCTTAAGCACGCATTTTAGCAATATTCAGAACTTTCTAAAATCACATTTATACCAGCTATTGCTTTCTTGGTGGAATGTCTGGGAGGCTGTGTCAGGGAACAATGGATGCTAACCGATATCAAATCCATATCCTCAGCGGGGCTGGTAGCCCTGTAACCGGACAGCTGTTACAGTGTCCTGACGCTGTTACGCAATAGTTATTTTCTTTGCATTAGGCAGCCTTCTATTAATGTTTCATAGGCGTACTACGACCCAACTGCTGCAGGAACAAGATGATCTAGAGCTGATCTAGACAGACCAGTGAGGCCGTGCCCCAGTGTGAGCAGAGATTAGCAATGTGGCTAAAAATACACAAATAATTAAAACATATATCTAAAAAAGGAGCTCAATCAAAATTCCATCCAGAATGTTGCCAAAGACCAATGTTTCCAATGCAGCAGGCCAGACTCCAGATCAACTTAGGTAACCCCTTACTAACTGTCTCAACGGGGGGCAAACATTTCCCTCGCACGTTGGCGCAAATGGCCATCCTGATGTGTTGCACTGAATTATCCCCACATATGACGGATTTCCCCAAAACCAAAGCAGGTACTCTAAGCTAGAGCAAGTCTAGTCTCAGGCTAGGGAAGAACAAATCCATCTGTTTTCTACCCCGATATTAGCTGCTGCACAGTTTCCTATTTGGTGTCCAGAGCAAGAGGCACACGTCTTCCCTACAAACCGCTGAGTGTGTTCTCTGTTCTCTGTAACAATGACCTAAGACATGTGGGAGTTATTAAAAACAAACCTCCAGCTCCAAGATCTAGCAAAGACGACTGCTTACAAGCCAACAAAAGTCTCAAACATGCATACTGAGCCAAGGGCTGTAAAGATAAACGGACCAGAGAAATCTATATGCCTAGATAGAAAAATATGTAGGCGTTCTCTTGTCTAACCTTCATGTGACCAACTGAGCTGTAGGACACCACACGCTCCACTTTGTCCCCAGCCACACAGAAAGATGGCCATGGCGTGCTGAAAACTCCCAGCCTGCAGACTAGACTCTGGAGCAGCCCTCACAGTTTTGCTACCAAGAGCTGAGTTGTATGTACCCCCAACACCAGAAGTATTTGTTCCAAAACCTCATTAGGGGAGTTTTATTGTTACTGTAATTAGCTAATGTAATTAAGTATTAGATAAGCCGTGAAAGCAAAAATCAACAGTGTTCTGTCTTTACAAACGGAATCAGGATCTTAGGAAAGACTTCAAGGTAAAGTCACTAATGACACACTTTGCTGCTGAAATAGGTAAAAGTAAAAAATATAAATATAGGGAAAATCTAAATTACTGAATGGTGGTTCTCAAACTTTAGTGTGGAGGCCTTGTGAAAACAGATTGCTGAGCCTCACTCCCTTGTTTTCTGAACCAGGAGGTATGGGGTGAAACCAAAGAATCTGTACACTGAGAAAGTCCCGTGTGGAACTTGGGGCACCTGGGTGGCTCAGTCAGTTAAGCATCCGACTTCAGCTCAGATCATGATCTCACGGTTTGTGAGTTCAAGCCCCACATCTGGCTCTGTGCCAGAAGGAACTGACAGTTCAGAGTTTAGAGCCTGCTGATTCTGTGTCTCCCTGTCTCTCTCTGCCCTTCCCCTGTCCATGCTGTGTCTCTGTCTCTCTCAAATATAAACATTTAAAAAACTTTTTTAATTCCCATACAATCAAAACCGCTGCTTTTCAATCCTCTAAATTTTAAAATTTACAATAAAGAAACAAAGTGTAAACTGGAAATGCTTTGCTATGAATGTAGTTTAATGGGAGACTCGCTCCCAACAACAAACCTACACTACAGGGAAAGGCCGGAGTCCTAATCATAAGGCAGTCTGTTTATGTGATTTCAGTGAAAAGAGAGTGTTAGTGGGTTGTAGGCATCATTTTTGTGGCCTACTGTTCTAAATGACCTTTCCAATTAATGGGCAAACCCATCAGAAGACGCCATCAGACATGGGCCACGTAGGCAGCCCTGGAGTATGACAGTCCATGCCCTGCACTGGAAGAGGGACGTTTTCCTGTGGTAGACTCCTTAGTGGGGACTTCCTAAAAATACAAGCTCACAGCACCGATGAGTCCTCTATGGAAATTACCAGAAGGAAACCTCACTGAGGATGGACTTGTGAAGTAGGCCCTCCCACTCCTCTTCAACTGCAAATTCACAGCAAGGAGAGACCGGACCTCCCAGGCTGCTCCCCAGCTATTGGAGCGGGAGGAAGGCTGCTTGTGCTCCGGCAACAGTCTAGCCAATGAGAGACAGTCACGCCCCGGCCACTGGGAAGCCACTATACGTGGGTCTCCAGTTCACTGCAGTGGACGTTTTGATCCTCATAGCCCTCCCAAACCCCCTTGCCTCTATAACAGTCCGTATCTCCACTTTGTTCCCCACACTTGCCAATGGTTTTATGACAGGTGGTAGCTCCCAGAATGCAATTCTCTGCTCTTCCCAAACAAACCCATTTTTTGCTGGTAAATAATTGGCAGTTTTGTTTTCAAGGTTAACAACTTTAAAATAAAAGGTTAAGTATCACTATCCAATTTACACATGAGATTTCTGACTCAAGATAAGAAACAGCTCTAGAAGTGTAAGTCAGCCTTGTGGCAGCATCAAAACTTGAATACAGACAGATCTGCTCCCAAATTCAATGTATTTTCCCCCAATTTTACAATATTGCAGTTTAATCTCTGCAAGACTCAAAGGCAGGTTAGAAACAACACTGGAGTCCCAATCAATCTAAACATCTATAAAACATGAAATGTTCAGACTTACACAGCTGTGTGGACTAGATGGATTATAAGCACTACATCTGTGGCCTTGAACAAACACCATCTATAATCTGTACTTACTATTAAATGTCTAGACAGGACTGTCAAATAGAGGGCACCGCCAGGTAGGTGGTCTACCGGCACTGAGGCCAAGTTTTTGGCAATACAACTCCCCTTAGGCGCGAAATCTGTGGAGAATGAATGAATGAATGGCAGAAAGACTCACAGCCAGATGCAGCAGGTCAAGTGAAACAGAGACAACCCTTGTGCAGCCACAGTCAAAGCAGCACATTAAGTACCCACTGAAATAACACGTCTACAGATGTGACATTTATGGACTTCTTGGAAACAAGAGTTTGGACTTCTTTCCAAACAAGAGTTTGACGATGCCTTTAAAGCGAGTTACTCATTTTAGAAAGTAGAGGAAAACACACACCAAAAGAAGCAGCAGCTAACTTCTGTCTTATAAGGTGGCAATGTGTTCATGTAGTATCACATAATTCCAGAAGTGAAGAGAAGTAAGAGAAGAACAGTAAATCAGGAACCTAGGAATGATTAGAATGGCCACTGTTTAAAAAAAAAAAAAAGGAAGGAAGAAAAGAGAAAAAATACACCAACAGAAAATAACAAGTGTTGGCAAGGATGTGGAGAAATTGAAAGGCCTGTGTGCTATTTGTAGGAATGTAAAATGGTGCAGTCACTATAAAAAAAAAGCACAGAGGTTCCTCAAAAACTTAGCATACATATCATCAAGCAATTCCACCTACAGATATATATCCAAGAAAGTTGAAAACGGGATCTCAAAGAGATACTTGAACATCCACGTTAACTGCGGCATTAGCCACAATAGCCAAAAGGTAGAAGCAACCTAACTCCCTGTCAATGGATGAGTGGATACAGAAAATGTGGTATACACATACAACAAAACACTATACAGCCTTAAAGCTGAAGGATATCCTGTCACATGCTACAACACGGCTAAACCCTGAGGACATTATGTTACATATGACAAGACAGTCACAAAAACACAGACACTGCATGATTCCACTTATATGAGATACCTAAAGTTGTCAAACTCAAAGAAACAGAAAGTAGATTGGTAGGTATCAGAGGTTGAGGGGTAGAATTAAAGGGGAGTCATTTTCAATGGGTACAGAAAAATTCTAGAGATCGGTTGTACAAAAATGTGCAGAGAGTTAACACCTAAAAACAGTTAATAGGAGTTTTTAAAAAAAATTTGGAATAATATCTGGAATGCTCCAGGAAAGTGATAGATAAAAAAAATTAGAAATGTTCAGTAGAACTTGCTTAAGAAAACAAGAGTCTCACAAGATTAGATTCAGTTTTAATCATTGTCATCTCTTAAAAACACTAATTTCCGTAACACTCCAGAAATCTAGGACTTCAGCGTGTTATTTATAATGGAAAGAAGGTATGCCACATTGGAATTCCTCGTAGGTCGTTAAAAATCTTGCTCATTCTCACCCAGAGAGATGTTCCCAGTTGAGTGAGCCATCATTACAGATGCAACTGTACTATATTCTTCAACTGTGCTGGGACTGAAAACAGATCGAGAATTTCATTTTTAAATGATTGTTTAAATCAACAGTAAGAAAATTCAATTTCATCACTTTTCCCAGAATAAGGAAATTACATGTATTGTTTGATATAATTAAACTGCCTTTATACCATAGAGCTCAGCATCGGTTTTATTTTCTGAAGGCATATGTAACACATTATAATTGCGGCAGCTCTACACAGCAGTGAACAGTCCTTGTGAGGAGATCGCTCTCCACGGAGCTGAGCACCATGGAGAAGTGAATCAACAACGTAGGGAAAATGCAGATAGAAATACCTCTCAAGGCTTCTGAAATATTCTGCCCAGAACATTCCTCCATTCAATAGCATATACATTTATGTACGTTTATCTCCAAATGCAGTTTTCCCAGGATCTCCTCTGCTCTCCAGAGCTCTTTGCTCATCTTTTCTTTTCCGCATTTAGAGGAAGAAAAAGAACTGAATTTTCCATACTCAAGCTTTCAGTAACAAAATTAAAGGCTCTCTCTCATTTCCATATACTGCCATTTCATCTCCAGGGAAACAAAGCTACAAATTCAGAACCAAGGGTTAATGAAATGATTTCACACTGAGTTCACTTTGGTGTATTTTCCTTATGCCATATTTTAAATAACTATTGACAAGCACCTGATAGTATTTTTATAAAAGTAAGCCCTGTAACAGGATCCATGAACCAATATGCTCTATTGGTAACTTTCCTTAAAGACCACATGAATACGTTATTTGACCTGGAAGCTAACAATTATAACCTCTTTTCTTCAAAGGTATACTGGAGGTCCATAAGTCCATTTCTCAACTCCTGCCTTCTTTTGCCTTAAACATTTCTAGTATGCCTTTTGATTCCCTCAGTCTGTCTTTCACTGTCCTTTTTGAGTTATTTTCTTAGTGGTTGCCTTGGAAATTATAAGGAGTACTTTAACTTAAAGCATTCTAGTCTGGATTAATATTAACTTAATTCTAATAACAATCAAAAACTTTCCTTAGATATACTTCCATCTTCTTCCATTCCTTTTTAGTATTATTATTAAGCAAATTACACCTTTGTATGTTATAAGCTCATCAATACAGGCTTTTTTATTATTTGTTATACAGTTGCCTTTTAAAACAGAAGAAAAACATGAAGAAAAAGGCATTTGTGTATACTTTTCTACATATGTCTCTCATAGCTATTTAGTTACTTTTATCATTGCTCTTTTTTGCTTCATGGGGGTTTTCTTCACGTCTCTGATCCTTTCTAGTTTACTGCTTGTTCTTTCATTCCAACCTGAAGGACCCGCCATGATTATTTCCTGTAGGGCAAGTCTGCTAGCAACAATGTCTCCAGTTTTTTGTTTGATTTAGTTTGTTGTTACTTTGTAGTTGTTGGTGGTGGCTGGTTTGGTTTGGTAAATGTCTTTTTTTTTTTTTTATGTTTATTTATTTTGGTGAGGGGAGGGGCAGAGAGAGAGGGAGGGAGAGAGAAAATTGTAAGCAGGCTCCATGAGGTCAGTACAGAGCCCAATAGGGGACTTGAAGTCAAAAATCTTGAGATTACTACCTGAGCTGAAATCAAGAGTCGAACCTCAACCGACTGAGCCACCCAGGCTGCCCCAGTTTAGTAAATGTCTTAATTTCTCCTGAATCTTTGAAGGAGACTTTATCTAGATACAGAATTCCTGAGAGTCTGTTTTTCTTTCAACACTTTGAAAATGTCTTCCAGCCTCCATGGTTTCTGATAGAAGGTCAGCTATTAATCTTACTGAGGATCCCTTGTATGACAAGTTAGTTTTCTCTTCCTGCTCTCAAGATTTCTCTTTCACTTTTGTAAGTTTGAGCTAGGACATGTCTAAGTGCAGATCCCTTTGGGTTTGGAGCACACAGAGTTTTCTTTAATGTGCAGATTAATATTTTTCAGCAAGTTTGCGAAGTCTTCTGCCATTATTTCTTTATTCTTTCTGCCTCTTTTGTTCTTCTCCTTCGGGGCCTCTCATTTTGCTTACGCTGGGACCCGTGAAGGTGACACACAGGACTCTTGAAGCTCTGTTCATTTTTATTGTCATTCTGCTCCTCAACCTGGATCATCCCTACTGAGCTACCTTTCAGTTGACTAATTCTTTCTTCTGCCGACTCATATCTGCTGTTGAGCAAATCTAGTGAATTTTTCACTTATCATACTTTAAATCTCCAGAATTTCTGTATGGCTCTTTTTAATTTCTAGCTTTACTGATATTCCCTTTGATAAGATATCATCCTCATACTTTAATTCTTCAGATGTGGTTTCATTTAGTTCTTTGAACATATTTATAATAGCTCAAAGTCTGTGTCTACGAGTCCCTATCTGGGCTCCCACAGGGACATTTTTCTGTTGGCTGGATTTTTGCATTTTGGACTTTCCCCCCCTCCCCTCCCCACCCCCATATGTATGGCACACTTTCCCATTTCTTCCATGTCTCATAATTATTTTATTAAACACTGATCATTTTAGATAATATATTTTAACAACTGTGGTATCAGAATCCTCCACACTGCGCCAAGATTTTTAATACTGGTTTTGTTGTTGCTGTTGTTTGGGTGCTGCTCATTTGGCACTTTAATGAATGAATTCTGTAGATTTTATATTCCCGGTAGTGTGTGGCCACTGAGTTTGCCGCTAGCTTTTTTTTTTAAGTTCTTGTTTTTATTTTTAAGCCTGGCTTCCGAAGAGTCACACCTGTGCCCCTGTAACTTAGTGGCCAGCCACTGGGTGGTCAGATTTCCTTAAATGCCTTGCCTAGGTGTCTTCGCCCTTCGCCAAAGGCGTCCTTGTGACCCGTCACACCGTCAGACCTGAGGCAGCGTGTAACACAGGCCTAGCTTCCACTTCCTGCTCAGGCAGAGCCTCAAGGTCAGAGGGGATCCCCTCTTTCCTAGGCCTTTCAGAGACACACGCACAGCCCTGCACAGGGTGCAGACTTTTAGATGCCCAGGAATATGACGGGAGTTTTTTAGAGTTCCCTGTAGCTGGCAAATTCTGCTGATTTCCTTCTGAATTCCTGGCCAGGCCCTGGTTTGCCTCGACTGAAATAAAAGCCTTAAGCGGTAGACACAGAGCCAGCGCTCCTGTAGCTGCGCCAACGCCCGGGGGGCTTTTCCCTCCCCCCAGCCGAGCAGAGCTGAGTCAAATCAAATAGCCAACCGCGCTCCGGGAATCGACTCTTCCCAGGGAGCCGCACGTTTGGACAAAATATGAACTGTGCTCTGGGGACGGTGCTTTTCATGGGTCTCCAGGAGTGGCCAGAGCTCTCCATCGTGCGCAAAAATGCCAGCTTTTGCTAAGCTGCCACGCTGGGAAGGAGGAAAGATGGTAGAAACCACGAGTTAACATGTCACGGGCCCCACGGTCTTCCCAGGTTTCAGTAGTTTTCTCTCGGACAAAGGACGTGCAGTGCTCTCGCTGGCTTTGGGTAACTGCCAGAATGCTGAAGTAGTGCATGTCAGCTGTGTTGTCTGTGTTTTTGCTGTTGTAGACGCAGAGCAAGTGCACTGAGGCCCTTACTCTGAGCAATGTGGAAGCCAATCAACTCTGTGAGATTTTAAACCTATTTTCATGTAGTTTTTAAGACACAAAAGCATTTTAATCAAAAGAAATCGTTTAAAACATTGTATGTTTTTAGGCCACCAATTCTTTAGTGGAAACTTAAGGGAAAAAAATCCGTGTTGCAATAATAGAAGAGACGGATCTGTGAGAGGGATTAAACTGCAAGAACAGGACCTCACTGTATCGCATCTCTCCTGTGTAGTAATACGCACGAGGATCAAAAATAAAGGCAGTCCCTGGGCTTGTCCCCTCTCAGCCCCAAGCAGACCCCCAGGTCCTTTCTGGAGAACAAGAACAAGTCCAAGTGAGGAAGAGAAAGGCTGCTCCGTCCGGTCTGACTTGGCCGGCCTCGGCCGATTCCAGTACAATTCCGACAGGGATCACGAGAGCCTCCGAGGATGGGAGTAGGAAAGGCAGCAGAGGAGTCAGAGATCTGCACGTAGGCAGCGACCGGACCTCCCGAGCTTTCTGTGGAGAGGCTCCGCACAGAGAAATCACGCTTACCTCACAATCACCCGCGCATCAGCCAGACCCGCGTAGTTAGCATACAGTAAGATGAGCTTCTAGAAAGGAAGAGTGGTTCATTGCCATTATCTCCCTTGAACAGGGCCTGATACTGGCAAGCCAGGGAAAGTCCAAAAGCCTCAACAAAAGGAAACAGCCTTTAGCAAAATCTTTTCTTCTCAAAACCATTCTTTTCCTATTTTTCTTTTTTCTTTAAGACTTTATTTTTAAGTAACCTCTGCACTCAACGTGGGGCTCAAACTTGCAGCCCCAAGAGCAAGAGTCATATATGCCCTACCAACTGAGCCAGCGAGGTGTCCCTTCTTTTGTCTTTCTTATCACTGTTTAACAAACCACCCCAAAACCTACTGCTGGAACAAACAAACAAACAAACAAACAAAAAACACCAAAAAAAACCCCCACACACCAAAAATAAACCATTTTGCTTGCTGGTATTCTGCAGTCCGGGCTGGGCTCAGCTAGGCAGTTCTTCTGCTCATCGTGCTGCTGGTCACGTGCATGACTGCCTTCCATGGGCAGGCGGGAACAAGGCTCAGCTAGGATGCCAGCACGACTGGTCTCTCCATGTCATCTCAGAGACTCTCTCTCCCCACGTGGCCTCTTTCCCACACAGCCTCTCTAGCAAAGTAACCAGGAGCCTCCCATGATGGTTCAGGCGTCCCCTAAAAACCCAAAAGCAAAAGCTACCTGGCCTTCTTAAGGCTTATGTCCAGACCTGGAAAAGCTTTCATCCTGTCACATCCTATTGGTTAAAGCAAGCTACAGGTTCAGTCTAGACTGAAAGAAAAGGGACTTCCCAAGCATGTGAACACCCAGAGGTGTGGCTCACTGTAAGTGCCATCAACGCTACAGACACCGAAACATTACGGCCGATGTCCAGGGGGCGGGATAGGAGCGACTGCAGAAACTAGAAGACGGCTCAGCTACACGAAGACTGTGCAGTTGTACTCGGATTCCGCTCTCTGAGGGTCAGTCTGGGTTCACTGAGAATCTTAATTATGGGTAGGAGAAAAATATAAACCTAATTAATCAGTCACAAGCCATAGGACCGGGACAACTCAATCATTCTCCCACAGCCTCAGCTCCTCAACTGTAAAATGAAAAAATTACACGGACCCTGGCTCTCCTACAGTAAGAACAGAGAGGACAAATAAGACAAGAAATGAGAAGGGACTTTGAAAACTAAAACGGTATATGAAAAGAAGGAAGTATTATTTTTCTGACAGGATCCTAACTATAGTCAACCTAGCTAGGCTCCATTCTATTAATAAAATTATAATAATCATAGTTAATTACTCCATATGCTAAACTACTACCACAGCAATGATATGACACATCATAATGGGCTAAAATTATGTTGCATTGTGTTACTATGAAGAATAACAACACTGGCACTGACTACGGGTTATTGTTCTCTAATTATACGTCAGGGGCCGCTAGGTGAACTATAACCCTTATAATAACAACAAGGTAGATATTATTCCCCCTTTACAAAAAAATAAAATCCCATGGTCACCCAACTGGTATGTGGAAAATCTATTATAAATGTTTAAAGTATAAGAGGCACTGCTGTCTAAATTAAAAACAAAGCTAGGGCTCTCTGGCTTTCAAGTCAGTCTTTCAACTACCTCAAAGTATCACCCTCTCACAATCTCTGTTTTTATACACAGCTACTAAAACTGTAATCACAGCAAACATATCTAATCAACATGAAAAGTTCATCGCCTTCCTCATCTTCAGAATGACTTCTCATCTGAAAAGTAGCTTCATTTTTTTAAACATCTAATCTTCAATGCATCAACTGAGACATTATGAGTAATAATGGCTGTACTGTAATGTGGGAGTACCAAATGGGGGAAAAAGTGACATTTTTACATACCAAAATGTCTCAAAAACAAACCCCACCAAAATAGCAAATATTTGTATATGGCAAAATATGTACAGCATGAATGACCAATAAAAATCCATACCATTATCATTGTGAAATGACCTTGAAATTGAAAAGAGGAAGAAAAGACAATGTCCAACAGGAAAATGGGCTAACAATGCAAATAACTAGCAAATATACTTAAAGTTTTTCATTAGTAATCAAAGGAATGCAAATCCAAGGGAGACATTTTTTCAACTACAGGACTGGCAAAACCCCAAAAAAATTACAAAGATTAATCCTTGTGTCAGAGAGCATGCAAAGAAACAAAACATTAAAACACTACTCTGAAAAACAAAACAACAACAAAAACACTATTCTAGAGAGTATAGAAGGCATAGGCTTTCCAGAGAGCAAGCGTAGTTCAAAAAACATTCAACATACAGCCAGCCTTCTCCCCAGCAATTCTACTCCTAACAACTCATATAAAGGAAGCAACTGGATGTTGCACAAAGATGTATATACAATAACTCATTGTAATGCCAAACTATTGGCTACCACCTCAATGTCTACAGAATTGCTTAACTAAATTGATGACATTCATACAATGGCACTAACATGTTATTTACCATGGGGAAAATGTTGATAGGAGGATCAAGGTCAAAAAACAAATTGTATGACCCAATTTTTAAGAGGAAGTGCACATAACTTTGTGTTTGAAGGGAGAGAGGGCGCGCACATGAGCAGAAGTCCACCCAACAATGCCAGATGCACCTGCTAAGACACAAACCCTGACAAGACAGAGCAGTACTCTCGTGAGCACGTGTGAGGTCGTCTTTGAACAGAATGGTGATTACTTTTTACTTTCCTCTTTGTACCTTCCTGTATTTTCTGAAGGTTTTACATTAAGCATGTATAACTTTTATAGTCACAACACAGTAAAAGAATTTCCATTTAAAATAATCTCCACTATCATCAGCTTGAGGCTCTGTTAACTTTCGGCCATTATTACTTTTAATGTAAAATACTGATTAAAAAGCAGTTGATGAGGATACTAAAGGAACATTTCCATTTATTCCTCTTTCAAATAACAAATGAAAACTCATAAATCCTTCATGGGATTGTTTCTACTCGCAAATTATTTAGAATTTGTAATTTCTTTTAAAATGTCATTTAAAAGAGAAAAGTCAAGCAGGAATGTTAAATCCTAGAGCACACACCTGGCCTACGTGTGTATTGTATGTCTGATAAATAACTTGCGTATGTAAAGTCCTGGGCTGCTTTGATTCCCCAGTTCAAAGAAGTACCCCATCACCTAGTATGTTAACTTGGGAGCTTAATAGCTTATCCTCATTATTTACACAGTATAATGAGAGGTCTCAATTAGCCATGGGTAAGATTATCCACAACTAATCTTGCTTCTCAGTTTAGCCCTGGTGCCCAAGTGTAAGCAGTTTATTTGCTTTGTAGATCTCTGTTGTCTACTTTGCATGAAGCCAGGATTCTAGAAAAAAGAAATGCTTACAATCAATTATTCAACTTGGACAGTAGATGGGCAAGTGGTCAGCCACTATCCTCAGGGCTTAGAGTCCGAGTATCATCCAGATATACCCCTACCCTGTCCTTCAGCAGGGAACTTTGGAAACTGTGAGGGCCATTTTGGTTGTCACACTGATTGAGGAAGGGGAGAGGTTACAGTGCCATTTTGGCCCACAGATGCTAAAACAGGCTGCAGCATAGGGTACCCCGCCAAGAACTGTCTCACTGACAAGGAAGGACAACAGTGTCCCTATTGAGGGAGGAGCCAGGATTTTCTTGTCCAATGTTACATTTCTAGCCTACTACACGGCAGACATTAAGTCATTATCTGTTGGATACAGCTAAAACAAGCAATTACCAGCACTGAGTGAGATACAAATAATACCAAATAATGAGGAGTGACAATGGGGAAACCAGACCTTGGTGGCTAGGCTCCATTATACTCAGGGAGATTCTATGATGAGACACATCTGTACCCAAAATATGCAGAAGAGCCTAACAGTCCGCACCCAAATGCAAATGATAAGAGGATTACCCTCCATCACAGATATCCAGACACAGGTCTTCCTCCGTCTGCAAAGATCAGCACTTCTGTCAACTCAAGACACACACGCTGGTGCCAACCAGCTCCATCCTGCCTTGGCAAGCGGATGCCAAGACGGCACGTGGCTCAAGCCTAAGACCCGCTGCCTTTAAATGCGGCTTCACCGTGCACGGCCCGAGCGATTTACTTCACATCCTAACACCCCACCCAATTGGACCTTGGCAACTTACTTCACGTCTTCCAGTACCAGTCTTCTCATCTATCCAGTGGCATAAGGCTAAGCCCCGGGGCCAGATATGTCCCAGGACTCAGAATCCTTTTTTTTTTTTTTTTTTTTTTTTTTTTTGGGAAACTAGTATCATATATATGCAACACCCCAGGTGCGACCAGGGCAGCAATATGTAATGATACACATTAATGTTTCTGTCACTGAATGGATGAATGCTCCATTTGTGGGATAAATAGAGACCCTTAAATAGCCTTATCTTATCCAGCTCAGGTTCTTCAGGTAAATTAGCTTTGCCACAAACTTAGGGAAACTGGTGATTTTCAGAGCCTTTTGAAATTCAGACGTGTATTTGAGGGATCTGGGATCTGTTAGTACCCACTTCCCTCGGAGAGATACAACGGACTAAGTAGCACTTAATATTGGTTACTCTTCTAACGTGTTAACTAGCTGCCGAATGAGATACAAGGTGATACAAACTGGCTGAGGGATTCAGCGGACTAGCTTGGGGGGCGTGGGGGGAGGTGCTGCAGGGGTAAATCCGGGTCAGAAGGTAACCCAAGACAATTACGCTAATTAAAATAAAACAAAATGACAATTTACTGCCCCTAAATTGCAAGAAAATAATACACCTGTCACACTGAACTCTTAAGTAAACATTTACTTCCTTTTGATAAAAGGGAGTTTCTCCAGGAGATAAGATCTGAAGATACTTAATAACTTCTGCTTCACATGTGGTTTCCTACTTGTAACTCTAAACAGCTTTCTTCCCTGTAAGTGGGTCTGATATTGGAGATTTTGTTCCAGGCAGGACCAAAAAAACTGGTTTCTCCTTAATGTAAAAAATTAAAGTAAAAAAAAAAGCAGTGAAGTTCTTATTGGGCACAGCAGGATTATAGCAAAATTTGAGAAGTTAAATGGTAAAGGCAAGAAGTACGGGGAACCCACCTCCCAAATGCGGGGAGTTCAATTCACTCCCTTACCCCCTCCCTGTTCTATTGGTTTTCGGGACCCAACCTCCTAGAGACTAACGGAGAGATAACGGAGACTTGACGGGCAGAATGAAGAGAAGGTGCGCTTGGAACGCACTGCTCGGTGCCAGGTGTCCGGGATGTATTTTCACAATTACAAGGCAATAATTATTCTCCGCATATTAATACGAATATTGAACTGGCAGGTGGGCGAACCATGATTCAAACTCAAGTGAGACTAACAAACCCCACAGGCTGCCTGGGACTCGATCCCCCGGCCAAAGGAGAAGAACGTCGTCCTCACACTCCAGACCCTGGCTTCCTGTGACTGTTTATTCTGAAAGTGCACCCAACAACACGGGACTTCTATGATCTCTCAGAGTGAGGTATTTTAGTTCTTTCTAGGATCCCAAGCTGAAAATGTACTTACAATTTTATCTTGTCTCTGAAATATTAAGGGGATCTCCATAAATGTCATGCATCTTTAGTTTAAGAGCGTATTTATATACATATTACATTGTTACCAATGAACAGCACAATTATAATCCAAGAACCTTCGGCCTGGTAGAGAGTTTAAGAATAAAATATATATTTAGTTGAACAGCCATTCTGGTCGTAAAGATTTTTATGGGGTCTGACCTCCCAAATGTCCCTCTATTACCATTCCAGAGTTTAATGACCTTTCAGAGAATGTGTTCTTTATGACAAATTAGAATCTCCCTTTCTAGAATTTCAGCTCATTCTACTTAGGTCTGACTTTCAAGGAGATAATGTAAGACTCTGTCACACCTGTCATTTGGCTGCTTTATTACTTTTAGCTGAAAGTTCATAGCAAAAATGAAAAGAAGGACAAATATATTTGGAAACAGATTTCAAGGTCTCTCTCCCCCTTCTTTTCTGTAAACTAGTGATTTCCATGACTTGAACCTTTCCTCACTCCTGTCAATGCCCATTTATGCTGCCCTTTCCAGTGCCTCTCTGATTGCTCTGTGTTCCTCATGAGCTTTGGAGAAAATAATTGAACATTATTAGTTTGAAGTGTTTAGCTTTGTAAACTAAAAGGCTCAATGACTTAAGTTTAAAAAAAAAAGAATACTCCAGAGTCACGCTCATTTTTGAAAGTCCAAAACTGTTGACATATTTTCAACCTGTAGAATACTATGATTTGAGTCTAAACAATTACCCTCATCTTGAATTTGTGTGATTAACCTTTAACCATTATTAAATTTCATGATGTTTTGGTTGGATCACTGAGGGGATTTATTTTCTATTTGCAGAAGAAATTTCATAGGCTGTTACAATGAGGCTTAGATGCATACTTGAGGAAGATGGGAACACATCTGGAATCTATTATTGAAGACCTAGAATTCTAGATGATGAAGGAACGGTGCTTTGACACTAGTTCCACTCTACTGCTATAAATGCTACTACACCCTAGAATTTTCAAGGCTACACAGAGGAGCTGATGAAAATCACTTTTAAGAACCAATGTACTTAATGACCAGACTTACCACTACCACTTGATGGGCAAGAAATGCTATATTTAAAACGGACAGTTTGTATTTGAGTTTTTAATCATTTTTTTTCTATTTTTAAAACTATCTTATCCTATGTTTTCTAATGTTTATTTTTGAAAAAATTTTTAATGTTTTATTTATTTTTGATACAGAGAGAGACAGAGGCATGAGAGGGGGAGGGGCCGAGAGAGAAGGAGACACAGAACTGGAAGCAGGTTCCAGGCTCTGAGCTAGCTGTTAGCACAGAGCCTGACGCGGGGCTCGAACCCACGAACGTGAGATCTGACCTGAGCCGAAGTCGGACGCTCACCTGACTGAGCCCCCCAGGCGCCCCTCTAATGTTTATTTTTGAGAGAGAGTGCACGCAAGTGTGGCAGGGGCAGAGTGAGGGGGACGGGGACCCCAAGCAGGCTCTGCACTGACAGCCGTAAACATGAAGCAGAGATCCACCCGACACACGGGGAGATCACGACCTGAGGTGAAGCCGGACGCTCCCCCAACTGGGTCACCCAGGCGCCCCTAAACCTATCCTACTATTTTAAAACCAAGTACCATTGACCCTGGTAAAAAGTGTATCCTGTGTACTGTGTTAATTCAGTAAATACTGGTGGAAGAGGAACAGAAGTAAAGGAAAACGCCAAGAGTCTAATGTATGTTTCTATACCCACAATGCCAGGAGGAAAAGAGGCATATGACCTTGACCGTCACTGTGGTGGCATGTAAAGTAAGAACAAAACGGGGGGCACGGCTGTGGCTCTAACATACAGTCCGTGCACAGAGGGAACCAGCACAGAGCAGTGACTCTGACGCCCGATCTTCTAATGAGCCTGCCTCTCCTGCCACCGACATTCCCAAGCGTGGCCCCTGAAGCACTGTGTCACTGGAATATCATGTGACAATTACTGTTACAGTGGATAAAAACAGAGGAAGAGGGACAAGGTCTCGGTTCACATCACATGCTAGGTCATCTATCTACTAGCTCTGGAACCTTCAGAGGTGTTTCTTAACCCCTATAAACCTTAGTATCCACATCCATAGCAAGGAGACAACCCCTACCCCATACAACTCACCAGCTGAGATCACTAAGATGCTGACCACACAAGTTTGGAAGGTGTGATCTGCTATGTAAAGTATAATTTATACACTGTATATAATTATTATATGTACTGTTATACATTATACTATATGTTACACGTACAGCATAATCACTGTCTTACAGGCTATGTCTTAATGTAAAAACAATCATTTTTCCTTCCCTACCACTCCCCTTCCCAAGACCATTTCCTTATTTTACATACAAAGACCTTCAGTGTTATCTAAGTGAAAGAAGGTCCAAAAATCAGATTAAAAGGAAAGAAGTGGGAATAGACCCATAACGAATTGTCCTCCATTGCTTCTCAGTATAACTCAAGGTTAAGTTCATCTCCCACTAATTTTCCTAATTGAAGGACTCCACTGACACATCTTTGGTTATTTTAAATGTCCTCTGAGCTACATTTAATGAACACTGTCTGTAAACACCTTTAGTAGAAGTAGGCTATGGAAACGCTGTTCTCCAGACCAATGCTGGCCTCTGCAAATAGTCGGTGTGAGATCGTCAGATCAGATGCACTCCATCATGAAAGTTGAGTAATAGGAAAGAGTATCAAATTCACATGTTTTGTACAAACAGTTTGAGAAATATCAGAAAGTTCTAAGACTTCCTAGAGAAACTATTTCAGAGTTGGAACTCTCTTAAATATACTATCTGTGTAAAGACTATAATAGCTCTTAAATTATAACTCCTAAACATAAATGCATGGTTTTTTGCTACAGATCATGTTGCAAAGGTCTTAGACACAACCCTATTCAGGGGATCTTTCTTGCAACCTTATATCCATAAAAAAATACTGGAAAGTGTACAGAATTTCTGGTGAACCCTGTGGAAAACCTTTATAAAACCACAGGTGTGGGGTGAAGGATACAGCTCTACCTTATTTCTCTTGAATCCTGGCTAAGCCTCTGAAGCAGTAGATGGTGCAATAATCTTCCCACAGAAGCTGACTACTGAACAGATGTTAAACAGCAGTGTTTTATCATACGGAATGGCCTGGCAATTGCATTTCAACTGCCTGGAAATCTAAGGAGGTGACCTGTGTGCAAACGTAATCTCAAAGACCACTGATGATGAACATGTACTCAGACGCGGCGCCTGTCCTTCTGGTGCCCGCCCCCACCACTCACCTGCCCCCTACCCCTGCTCCTTTCTCCTCTCTGAATGCCAATGGCAGGTCTCTCTTTAAAGCACTGTTGTAGCAGAAGCAGAAGGTCCCACACCAAACCGCTGCACCTTCCCGCATAGGCAGCCCATTGTTGAGTAGGAGAATTGTGACATCAGCAGCAAGTTAGCCAATTACTCTACCAAACAGTTCACATTCACTGATCCACAGGCCACCAGGCCACGGGCTGGATCTCATAAGAAGAGCTGCTATATTTTACTACCTTTAATTTGAATTTACTGCGACATAGGCTTCATGTTTGGCAATCTGTGAAACAACAATAGAAATGCATGTGCCAGGGGCACCTGGGTGGCTCAGTTGGTTAAATGTCCAACTTCGCCTCAGGTCATCTCATGGTTCGTGGCTTCGAGCCCTGCGTCAGGCTCTGTGCTGACAGCTCAGAGCCTGGAGCTGCTTCAGATTCTGTCTCTGGCTCTCCTGCCCCTCCCTTGCTTGTGTTCTGTCTCTAAAATAAATAAACATAAAAAAAAAAAAGAAAAGAAAGAAAAAAAATGCATGTGGCATTTCGTTGCATTTTAGTTGACTGTCCTTTTGGAATGCCACAGCCAGATACCACGAAGGGTGACACCTGGGTACAAAGGTGGGCAAAGACTAACAGTCTCCGTTTGTGCTCTCCTTGCTCTCTGAGCAGCCCCCAGAGCGTCACACTGCAGGAGCTCTGATGCTCTTTCTTACAATTCCCCTGTAAACTGTGTGTGTGAGCACACATTTTCAGGGCCCAATGCCCTTAACCCTACCTAGCGCATGCTGGGGAGGCAGCTGGGAGGGCGGGGTTCTTCTGTGGTTTCCAGAGCCCCACAGGAAGCTAAGCTATCCAAAACATTTAAAAATAACTATGACCAGGGGCACCTGGCTGGCTCAGGCAGTAGAGCCTGCGACTCTGGATTTTGGATTGTGAGTTCAAGCCCCACGTTGGGCATAGAGCTCATGAAAAAAGTAAAAAATTAAAATACAAAACGTGAACTAACCATTTAACAATGTGAAGAAGAGCTGAACGCTATCATGCCTTAAACATGTACAAGCAGTCAAAGAAAATAAAGTTCCTCACGACATTCACTGTTCACCAACTATCAACAGAGGGGAAAAAAAACCTATCTCAAAATCTTATATATAAAAACAGCTCTCAAAAAAATTTGTACATGAGACCCCCGGTAGACACACTAAAATACTCTGCTTTGTGTCTCTACAGTTCATAATGTACAGAGAACATGTGATCAATTACCTCACATTCCTTCCACGAGCCAAACTCAATGTATTCTCTACCATTAAATGCCAGAATGACCAAGTGGCCTAAAATATTAGAAAGCAAAGAGAATTAGGTTAACATTAAAAATGGATTCTTTGATGTATACAAGTTATGTGAATATTTCATATTATTGAATCGGTGGGTAAATATTAATTGCCAAGTAAATGGATTATTTTTAAAGCATTTCTTTACATGACTGCTTTTATGTTTAAGTTTCCTATGTAGTCGAAAAAGAAACTGTTTTGACTTGACAGGGAAGGAGAGAGAACTTCTATTTGTCAAAGAAGAAACACATTATTCTAATAATCAGAGAAAGGGTGAGGGAAAATCCTGCAGAGAAGGAATCTTTTAAAGACTCTGCTCATCTAAATTGTGAAGACGAGAGACCAGACAATGTGAGGATCAGCCTGCTGCACACACTTTGTCTCTCTCTCTCTCTCTCTCTCTCAAAAATAAACAGCAAAAACATTAAAAAAATCTTTTTAAATAATAACAAACAAGATTTGTTTCTTAAAAATAAACAAGCAAAAACATAACATAAGTAGGTGACAAGGCTTGAGAAATTACTAAAAAATGCAAGATTATTCAGTTTTATGAAAAATTTAAAAAGAAATATTTGGTTCAGGGCAGAACAAGCAAGATCACTTTTAAACTAATGATTTTTATTTGCTAATAAAGGAATTTTAGGGGCACCTGGGTGGCTCAATAGGTTAAGCGTCCGACTTCAGCTCAGGTCATGATCTCATGGTTCAGGAGTTTGAGCCCCACATCAGGCTCTGTGCTGACAGCTCAGGGCCTGGAGCCTGCTTTGGATTCTGTGTCTCCCTCTCTCTGCACCCCTACCCCGCTTGTTCTCATTCTCTCTCTCTCCCTCTCTCTCAAAAAAATAAACATTAAAATTTTTAATAAAGTAATTTTAGGGTAACACTAAATACAAATATGTACTTAAGTGTATTTGCTTATTACCTATGTTCATACTTTTTTTTGCCCTAAATTTGACCCATGGGATCAGAGATCAATTTAGTACAGAGTATATCTGATCACTTAGTCAACTATAAACAGCATCATAGCTGCCTGGCGTGATCCACTTTTGTTTGTTTTCTTTTTTTCTTCGAGGGTAAAGATGGCATTAAGTGACAGTTGCCATAAATTTTTATGTGGGTCCATTAACCCGGGGAAAACAACACAGAAAACAGGCACAGCTGAGTATATATGAACAAGTAACAGTCCAAATACACATATTTGGGGTTACTTGAACAAGACAAGGATCACTAAAATAGTCACAGGTGTTTGCTGTGTATTTAGTGGATTACAAGTCAGATACAGCAAAAGTGCAATCATCTACACTAATTTAACACACCAGCGTTCTCAAAAAGAACTTAGCAATTTTAACCCTATTATCAGACTTCCCTGTTACTTTATTGGCATTATGAAATCCAGGATAGTTTCTGACCTGAGGTATTATACAGTTATTATAAACTAGGTGACTAAACCATACTTTGTAACAACTTTGAACAAAAGGACTGGGGTTTTGCATCGCTACAATTAGATGTTTCTAAGACAACTCTCCCAACTTATTCAATTCTTCCCCCCGATGACCTCTCCCTTTACCTCACTTGTTCAGTGAATATCAGTGAAAATTCAAGCTAATCTACGTTTATCTGTGTCCTCTGCTCTCCTCCAAACAGGTTACGAGCATAGCGTCCGCTCTGAACACCTTTCACCGCCGCATCGGACACAAACATCACTGCTCAGAATCTCTTCCTTTCTTGAATGAGCTCAAGTTCATTGTCACAGGTCACTGATGGTGCAAATGTGTGTTTGCCATTGGTCATTTTAAACTTAAAAGCCAATTCGTTTCTTAATGCCTGTCCTCATATAATATTATCCAATTATTTGTTTAAGGAAGAACGGCAACTCCGCTAGGTCCCACCGTACAAATATTAGATGAGCCCGGCCCGCCCACAAGCAGCTCACACACCACCCTCCGAGCACAGCAAAATGCTTGCTCTCAAAGCTCTGACACTGGCCCCTGAAGAGCTTGTTTTCCTTCTTCCTCTATTCCTTAATGCCTTTCTTCTCACACCTCTGACACAGAAATATCTTCATCTTGCCCTTCAACATTTATGGAGCCGTTACCGGTAGCCGGTAACATGCTAGAAGCTGATTTGGTGCCACGGGATACAGTGGTGAGCAAAACAGTTACCCGGCATTCAGGGCCCTCCTCATCCGTCCTAACCTCCTCAGGGGCTTTATAACTCGCCCGCGACGCAGCGGCCTTTCACCTTTTATGCTCCCATTTTCTCATACCCCACAACTCGTCAGGAAATGCATCCGGCTGATGCGTCATTCACGGCAGATAACTCATTCCAGCACTGCCCTGAGACCCAGGCAAAAGGGGCCGCGTCCCTGAATCCTTCCCAGAAACTGAGAAATGTGCCCAGCCCAGGGCCATCCTCTCTGACTCCTCTGCAGGAGGACTCCTCCCAGGACTCGGATCCCCTTGCAGAGCCCTGGACTACGGTCCCCAGGGCAGACGGAGAGGCGGGCATACTCACCTCCAGCCCAAGAGGTAGTCAAGACACAGCGTGCAAAAACTAGGGCATGTGGACACGTTACAGCAACGAGCCTGGGAGATGGGGAAGAGGAGGGAGACTTCCGGACAGGGTCAAGGGTGCTGAAGGCCAGTTCTCTCTTCGCCACTATGTTCTAGAACAGAACTCCTAAAACATCCAGGAATTCTAAATGGTCGTCCATCTCCTCATAAAGTTGTATCAGTCAAATTATGAGGTAAAAGGATATTCACCTAATAGTTAGCTGATCTGCAGCATTTAATATGTAGACACACCGAGTGAGCTTCCATCTGTGCTCTGACACAGCTGAGGGACGGGCTGGCTTTCAACACCTCCTTTCCATCCGTGGTTCCCCAGCTCCAATCTTCGTCACAAGTCACCCAGCAAGGATGATTATACCGGTGGTGTGGACGTAGTGACAGTAAAAGGGGCATGACGAGTATCTCTCACCGAAGGTCCTGGCACCATACTGGCATCCAATCTATACTAAACTCGTCCACATTCTTAGGGTGGCGTTGACATGTGCACAGCTTTACATTTCTATCCGTGAACGGAAAGTCACAGAGCAGCAGCAGGATTTGAACTGAAGTCTTTCTGAATTAAAAGACCAAGTTCTTCACTCCATATACTTCCTTTCATGCGATAACGAGAAGTTTCCCTCGCTTCAGACTCCCCCTCTGCTCGCGCACACAGCTCTGCCAGACGGCGCTCCCTACAGCCCCATTGCCACCCTCACGGTTGATCCATTTCAAAAACAGACACTGGTTGGTTATGCTCCATCCAGCTGAGTTCCAAACCCTTTGCCTCATTTTCCATTCCATTCTACCTGCTTCATTACTTCCCTAGAAACTCTTTTTTTATTTAAAAAAATTTTTCTTAATGTTTTATTTATTGTTGAGAGAGAGAGAGCATGTGAGCAGGGGAGGGTCAGAGGGAGAGGGAGACACAGAATCCGAAGCAGGCTCCAGGCTCTGAGCTGTCAGCACAGAGCCCGACGCAGGGCTCGAACCCACAAACCACGAGATCATGACCTGAGCTGACGCCGGATGCTCAACCGACTGAGCCGCCCAGGCGCCCTCCCCCCAAGAAACTCTTCAGCCCAACATATATCTGCTCCTACCTCTAGCACGCGTTTACCTCCTTCCTCAGGAAGTTACAGCCAGTACACCCACCCCCCCAAGATCCATCTCGCGCCCACCCTCCTTCCTGAAGACGTCTCCAAAACCACTCCAGACCAGAACCCTGTCTCCATTTTTGTGAGTCACCAAAGCACTGACGGTCCCCCATCAGTCAGCAAGTCAGGAAGCGGTGCGCTCGGCATGCGGGGAGCCACACACGACAGGGCTCTTTGGACTCCAGATCACCTCGTGGACTTTGCTGGAAGGGAACATCGCAGAGCTGGGTACAGTGCCGCTAAGGACAGAGCACCTGGCTGAAAATCTGCTTGGATCACACATTAGCATGGACTTTGCTGTCTAGTTTGCATAGGAAAGTAATTAACACCAGTTCTTATATAGTAAGCAGACTTTTTGGTCCTGGAACCCGCTTAGATCTGAAGTTTCTTTGAGAACCCCAAAGACCTTTTGTTTCCGTGTGTTGGATCTAGTTGGGCACTGGTAAATGTTTGCCAGGTCTCCTTCAGACCCCTCAAAAAAGCCAGATGGGTAGCTTCTGCTCATTTCCATAGTGTAAATACTCCCAACACGACCCATTTCAAGCCAGCAATGGGACATGCGAATATGGAAGGCGATGTTAGGAGGAGATGAGCAATGCGGACGGTCTCCAGCGAGTGATAAACTTTGGTGCGTCACTAGCGATGTCTATCCAGTCATTATATTAGAAAGCAAAGTGGGGAAAGGTAATAAATAGTAATTTAAAAATTACAAACTATTACATCTTAACAGAAACACATTTTATGAATTATATCAACATTTTCCCGAAGAAAAAAATATTAATGAGAACAATGGCATTGTTTTATATTCTTGTAAGTTTCTTTTAATATCTTGCTTAATAGAAGACAACAGGCTTCCCGGGGCGCCTGGGTGGCTCGGTCAGTTAAGCGTCCAACTTCGGCTCAGGTCACGATCTCCCGGTTTGGGAGCTGGAGCCCCACATCAGGCTCACTGCTGTCAGGGTGAAGCCCACTTCAGACCCTCTGTCACTCCCCCCTTCTCTGCCCCTCCCCTGCTTACACTCTGTCTCTGAAAAATAAAAACATTAAAAAACTAAAAAGAAAACAACTAGCTTCTCACATATCCTTCTGAGCTCAATCTGTCGTCTGGGGTGAATATATTAAGAAAACGCAGCCTCACGCACACATTCGGTTTTAAAAGGAAGGACCTCCTGGGGCGGGTGACCCTAGGCGTCCTCCATTCACACCTAAAGCAGCATGCACGCACAGTGTACAGTTTGCATAAAAGACGCTCGTGTGGCAAGACCTTACCAAGAGTGAGAGTTCAGCCTGGCCTTGTGGTTTAGTTTTTCCCACCTAGCAATTATCTCCACATGAGTAATTCCAGCTTGAGACTGTACTGAAAGGTAGGTTTATGCTACGCCATACGCATGTGTGTATATTTACATACACATGTATAAAAATGTGTACATATACATATGACGGCTCCCCAATTCAACAAGTCAAAGTGGTAAGAATATCAAGAGAAAAAAAGATAACGTGAAAAAGATCAAGTGAAAACTTCATTTGTAGGAGAAAAACTTCTATGCAGAAAGAACATTTATGAAGCTAACGTATGAATCTTCACTGAGCTGGACGTTAACAGTCAATTAAACATAAAAGGTACAATTATGTTCTACATTCTTACAAGTGGACAATTGTACCTTATGTACGAGATGGTAAGTCACAGAGTTATATATTCACTGATGTCAAAAATCCAGCTTCTGTCAGAACAGAATTATAATTCATTTGACTCTGGAATTTAAAACTTCCCAATTTAATATTCTGGGCAATATTTAAGTCTTCAAAATTGAATCATTAAACAGATTAGCAATGTAAACACAGGGGTGCCTGGGTGGCTTAGCTGGTTAAGTGTCCAACTCTTGATTCCAGCTCAGCTCATGATCTCATGGTTCGAGAGTTCAAGCCCTGGCTCAGGCTCTGCGCTGACCGCATGGAGCCTGCTTGGGATTCTCTCTCTCTCTCTGCTCCTTTCCCTGCTCTCTGTGTCCCTCTCTCAAAATAAATAAATAAAACTTAAAAAAAAAAACATAGGCACATATATCATCCTCAGGGGGAAAAATTCATTGAACCACCAGTAACGCTAGTGGTTTCACCTAAAAGTCTGTAGCTGTGGAACCTTCCATGCTATTTTTCCCCGGCTCTAAGTGTCACAGTCGCCTAGTATTCTCCTGCTTACAATATCAAGGCAACATTAAGCATTAAGCACGTTCTGTACCTCCTCCTCTCCTTTAGCTTAGGCTGAAATTACCTTCTTCAAAGAATTGAAATAGGATAGTCACTGCCTAAACCGGCTTAATCCCACTAGCTACTTCAAACCATTATATTTCAAAACCACTTTTATTCTTCTGAAAATACTATCTTCTCATTAAATTAAATGCCTTATGGTCTCTTTAGCAACAACAGGACACATGAAAACTTAAACTCGATTTCGTAAATCAATGGTGAGCATGTTGTACATTTTTTGGGGCTAGACCGAAAAGTAGCAAAGGGAATCCGGTTTTTACAGGACTCCACTGCCGCGTTCCTTCTCAGCAGAAGCTGATACTCATTTCCAGGTCTCTTAGATCAATATAAAGTGTTAACACAAGCTTGGGCACTTGTTTCTGCTCTTGCAATTCTTTACAAGCGAGAAGATTTTGAACAGAGGCTAAATGTTGATGTAAAGTCTGCTGTACATATTTACTGAAAATACATAAATGTGCTGTGTTCTTTAAGTTCTACCTTTTGTGCAGGGAACAAGCATTTCCTGCGCAGGACATACTGTTCCTATCCACTGGCGCTGTTGCAATCTTTAAAGATCATGTCCCCAGACCCGACTCTGTGAAGAGGGGTGGCTTCGTAAAAGTTTTAAGAAATCCTCTCTACAGACCAATACTGGAAATGACTTAACCAAATACACAGGACATAGTCTCTCTCTTTGAAAACAACTTTGTTTCTAATTATATCCAGTCCCATGTTACTATTTTAAGTAGCCACCCTCTTCTACAAAACCTTCCTCATACCTCAAACCTCCCAGAGACGGAGCTACTGACAACAGCAGCTACCACCGCAGCACGAGTGCTAACTCCAGACTGCCACGCTAACTTCTCTAGGTGAACTTAGCTCGTTTTATCTTCCACTTGTTCATTATAACCCAACCGAATAGTTAGTATCTCCATATTTACATTAAAAAATCTGAGATCAAAGTAGGTAAGAAGAAGCTTAAAGTTAATTAGCTATCAAATGACTAAAGCAGAACTTGAATTCAGGTCTCTTCTACCCAAAGACCAGGACTCACACCTCTGCCTAAAAATTTTGCAAGCTGACAGTCCTCATGTGACACACATCAGGTATTTACACCTTGTAAGGTGGAGATGCAAGCAGTCACGGGTATTTGTGAATGTGAGATAAACATATGGCTGTCTCACGTGGTACAGTTTGGGTCTTTGTGGGAATCTTACAGTTCCGTGCAAGCACTACAACAGCCTTCTCCTAATGTTGTGACAGTCCTGACAAATCTCTATATTCAAGGCTACCTGGAGGTAGGATTTCTGATCTTCCCACAAATCAGCTTCACATGGAAATTGTATTTGTGTCTTTAAGAGTGAGCTGTGATCTCACACTCGAGAGACTGACCCACAGCGCATGCAGCACCGTGCGGACGACAAAGACACAGGAGAGTGGTTAGAAGGGGTAGCACGCCAGGCTACTGACCTGCTCACTACAATTCAGACTCACTGAGAGGACGGTTCTAGTAAGTGCCATGTGGCCACGACGTAAAATACCGATGCGACAATGCGAAGCGGCAGTAAAACTTTGGAAACCTCGTGGAAGGTAACCACAGCCCCATCGTGACTTTTTCTCTAGAAAAACAAACCACTCCTTCTTGTGAAAGGAATGCCTAAATTCCAATGTTAAACTCACCGTGGCTCTACTGGCTTACTAAGGGATAAAGAATATTAAAAATATTTGAGAAATTAGGGGCGCCTGGGTAGCTCAGTCAGTTAAGCATCCAACTTCGGCTCAGGTCATGATCTCACAGTTCTTGAGTTTGAGCCCAACGTCGGGCTCTGTGCTGACGGCTCAGAGCCTGGAGCCTGCTTGGGATTCTGTGTCTCCCTCTCTGTCTGCCCCTCCCCTGCTCCTGTTCCGTCTCTCTCTCAAAAATAAACATCAATTTAAAAAAAATTTTTTTAGTATTTCAGAAATTAATAATCGAGTGCTAAGACTTCCAAAAGTTTGAGTTCTGCCCACTAAAAGTAGCATTTACACTGGATTGGTATAATTCATCGGTTAGCAGAAAACAGCCTCTCTGGTGATGCCAAGCTGATCCCTGGGTCTCTGTGCCTCACAAGAACATCCTAGAATCCTCACAAGTCTAGGAAGCTAGTCTAACGTCAAGTGGGGCACTAAAATGTCTTAATGGGAAAATGCCAACACGGGCAAACTATTATTATAGAAATGCAAAAGGGCACGCACTCAGTCACCGATGAACATCTCTACCTAAAGCAAATTTACTGTTTAAGAAAAAAATTAGTTTGTATACCATTCACTCGGTTCCATGCCATGCGCCTGAGAGGTTGATTTTACCTTTAGCGGAAGCCGCGTCTTTTCTAATCTGTTTAGGGCAGCTGTCAAGTAATCAGAGTGAGTGGTGCCATTTTAATAAGGAAGTCTTTTAATGAAATATAATAGGTCACAAATACCTAATTTCTGCTCTTTACTGTAATTGCCAGTCTCTACTATAACTGCCACTTTAACAATCTTTTCCGAACGCGGACACAAAAGATGAACAAATCAAGGGGATTAGCATGTGTGTGTATTTACAGCTTATTGCTGTCAGAGGCGCGGGCTCCCCTCCTAACTCCAGCGGGCTGCGTGAGGGCCCGTTTCTCTGGATGGGGGCATCCTGTTCCAGGTTGTGGAAGCCTCTGAACTACTCGCGCGCGCGGCTACAGAAGCGGACGCACACTGGAGAGCCCACGGGAGAACGCGGCCGACGGTCCGGCACGAGTTGCCCTTCAGGAACACCACTCGCCTCCTGTCGCTGGGACACTGTACACACTGCTGCCTCACTCTCTGCAGCAAATCCTCGGCTCTGTCGGTTACTCACCCACAATCTCAAGAAACGCTGTTTGTATATAGTTCAGATAGCGTCTTTTTAAGCTAAATTGTCAGTTCTCACGAGCATCCGTTCTAGGTGCGCGTGCACGTGAACTGCAAACATCAGACTCTGGAGACTAGCTACAAAATTAAAACAGATCTCAAAGAGAGAAAGCACAGTGATGACTTTTATTTTTAAAAACTACATTCGGTGTACCTATTTGACCACAGCTCCATTTTAAGTTTATGATTACAGAATCTTTAAAGAAACTAATGCCCTGAAAACTTCTTTACATTATAACCCTTTTACCTTTTTATTTTGAGCATACTATTTTTTTAAGCAGTACTGTTTTAAATTTGGTACTAATCTTACAATTTTAGCATCAGAAGTCCTGGGCACAAACAGGAGTAGTTTGCTATGAAGTTTGCCCATGTTTCAAAGGGCAGGCTTCCCCAACCAAACTAGCTCACTGTGAAAAGAAAACCATGACAACTGTTTGCGCCTCTTGCTTTATTATTACATCCGGCCTGGTCACTCGTAGAAATTCAGTCTATTATGGTTGCTAGGAGTCTGTTGCTGGGCAACGCAGAAGGGTATGCAGTGCTGTCAGGCTAAGGGGTGCTAATAAACCTGTGGGCTTCCCTCTAGGAGTCTGACCAGTGTGCTTAAAGGGCTTAATACTTTTCAAGAGTGACCGGCCCACAATTCAAGACACATCCTATTAAAAACAAGTCACACTGAGAGATTTCTAACAAAGGAACAAAACGCTAAACATACACAAATATTCAAAATGTATCCTCAGAATCCCGAACTAATTTGGTAAAACAAACAAAGAACAGATTATGATCTACATTTCAATTATACCACCTACTATCCCCAAGTTTTTATTCCCATATAGACCCTGAAAGGTCATAATGGAAATAGATGAACAGAGAAAGTTTCAGGGGGGATTTAAAAAATAAAAAAAGCAGTACTAAGTACCTTCAACTTTGATTGAAAAAAATATATATATATCATACTTATACAAACTCCATTAACAGAAAAATAAACTAAACCTAGGAATCCAGAAGTATTTAAGTAAGCAAAAAACTAAATAGCATTCTCCCCTCATCCCCGGGGCCACACAAAAAAACAAAAACAACAAAAAATTGAGAAAGTTAAGAAATTCCAAATTTCATTTTATTATAAAAAAGGTCATTTTTTTTTTCTTTTCACCCCTTTGCTCAGTCACTGATTCTAAATCTATCATATACATATTCTGGAACTTTAAAGAGTAACAATAAGTTATTCACAGAATTTCACTACAAACAGATGGCATTACTTGAATGTAAATAAGAAAAAAGATAGTAGAGCCTGTCAATAAAATACTGCTAACAAATTGTGTAAAAAAGAACGTGAAAATTGGGCAGTGGATAAAAGAGGACGTCTATCTACTTCAAAAGAAGAAATTTTTGGACTTTTATTTACTTATATTTGCTAGGCCTTTTTCATAAACTATTTGAAGACAAAATCAGATGAAGGCGGTTTACCATAAAATACCAAAGACCATAAAGATAAGTAAAAATACGATATAACTTTACAATAATCATCTTAACTATAAAGTGTACCTAGAATGTTCTAAGGATATTTTGGCTTTACTGCCAAACTTTCGCAAGTTAAAAACAGATTTTTTAATTTTCAAGTCGGACAATATCTCCCGACACCCACTGCGGTATTTAGTCCTTCTATCCAACCACTCGGAACTGGGAGCATTTTCTAAAATCATCTGTCAGCTGCACCACCATATTCTCTTTCTAAAGAGCCTTGTATACCTACCCTTCAACGGCTGTTTCTATTTCTTCTTCTCATTACACACTATGGGAAGCAGAGTAAAGGAATTGAGCTGTTTTTTCTAAAGTACCAAGAAACAACAAACAGGAATGCAGAACACTATCCAAAAAAAGAGAGACAAAGAATCCAATAATAAAAGAGAGCTGATGCAGGCCAAGAGGTGGAAAGGCAGCATCTAACAGAAGAACAGAGACTGAGGCCAGAAGATAAAGGCTTGGCTAAGAAGGTTTAGAAATGTAAAGCCCAGCAGAGCAGAACGGAACAAATGGGAGGAAGGAGCAGAAAGGATGAGACAGGAGTGTGTTAGAAAGAGAGCACGTGAGAAAATTTGCAGAAAGAAACAGGGACTCATTTCACACGTGGAAAAAAGAAAAAAATATATAAAAAGAAAATTTCATATTCAGCAACGTCATTTTCCTTAGTCCATCTTAAATTCTTAAGAAGGGCATGCGTGCAACAACTCAGAAAATGTTCTTAAAGATTCAGTGATATCAATAACACTTATGATGTAAAAACCCAGTGATGAGTTAACTTGAAGACTCAAGTTTGCAATGAAGGGATTTGAAAACTTTCCGATTCTCCTTCAGGATAAGAAACATTTAACTTAATTCTAAAGCTGCGGGACCTAATCTATGAAAATGTTTCTATAAGTAACAAAAATGGGTTTTTCCCAGCAAGAACAAAACCTTAAAACACACACACTACACACACGCACACACACACACGGTTAATGATGTTATTAAAGCCAGATTCTACTTGTGAGTTCTGCTGTTCACAGGGTACGTGTGGGCAAATGTGTGCATTTTTAAAGCAGTTACTAAGAGTTGGTCAGCTGCTAGTCAAGAGTAGTTAGATTGTACCGGAAGAATCTTCTCTGAAGGAATCCAAGTTCCAAACTGGCTACATTAATACTTAGGATCCTGTCAGGCACTATTAACTAAAATGTAGCGGGGCAAAATAAGGAATAAAATTTTGTAAATGAGAATGGCAGAAGTGTTGTTGGAAACAGCCTTCTAGTAGCTATTGGTTTCTTATGTCTTTAAAATCACGAAGCCACAATAATTAGAAAGTGTGGCATACATAAAAGAAACCATAGGAGTATGTAACTATAGAGAATAACATAAACTTCGTCCATGGAATAAGCCTCATTTTGCACACAGCAGTTTTCTATGATTTGTAACACCCTATCATATTTGATTCATTTCCCTATACCCACCTTCAAAAATAAAAATCAAAGATCTCCCATAAGTGTTGGCTACTTATTGAATTCTGAATTTTAAATTTCATAAGCTTTTTCTCAAGAATTGTAAGTTCTCTGATAAATAACATAATCAGGGTAGGTTGCCAATGAATGAATTACAGGTTATAATTCTTTTCAGTGTATTTTTTACCCACTATAAAAAGAAATCATAGTGACAGCCATTAAAGATGACATTATCGTTCCCTCTTGTGGACATATGATTTCTATAATTTCTTTACCAAGGTCAAAAGGATATTCATGTATAATGGAAGCAGGTTTTTTTAAATTTTTTAAAATATTTTTATTTATTTTTGAGAGAGAGAGCATAAGCAAGGGAGGGGCAGAGAGAGAGGGAGACACAGAATCTGAAGCAGCTCCAGGCTCTGAGCTGTCAGCACAGAGCCCTACGCGGGGCTTGAACTCACGAACTGTGAGATCAGGACCTGAGCTGAAGTCAGATGTTTAACTGTTTAACTGACTGAGCCACCCAGATGCCCCAGCAGTTTTTTAATATTAAAATTAATAAAAAGGAATGTGATGCAAACACCTAATTAGAAGAGTGTTAGCAGTCCAAAACATATTTTAAAATTTCTAAAAAACACTTCCACTTTTTACCTGCTGCTACTCACTTTTATACATTTAAAAATCTGAAAGAAGGTATTAGGCCAAACAAAAAAAAAAGCTCAGTACTGGATCAATTTCTGAAATGCATAACTGGGGGCACTGAAAAAGGTACCTTAAAATACATCCTATAAATCCGAGGGGCAGTTTCAGTTATATCACATTATAAGTGCCAAAAATGTCAAAGATACATACACAAAAAATCATTAGAAAACCTAAAAAGAAACAAACCATCTTAATAAAGAAATAAAAACGCTACTCTCTCACAGAACAGTAGCAAATTGTCTTTGTGCAGTCTGTACTAAATTTGGAAGCTTTCGATTTAATTCCAACTCAAAATCTGAGACCCTAGATATGAAAGGTCACTTTTTAGAACTTTAAGTGACATGTGTCTGCAAAGTAACCTTTATTCTCTTCGTGACTGTTGGTCCGTCCGTCCGTCCAATCCCTCCATCCACAGGACAGGGGGCGGGGGGGGGGGGGGGGGGGGGGGGGGGAGTGACACAGCATGCCAGTGCAGAACAGTAGACTTGTAATCCGAGCACTAAGCCTCA
>NC_043712.1:83398570-83401799 GCF_006229205.1 Suricata suricatta
GTGTGTGGGAGGGGTGGGGGGACAGGGGAGAGAATCCCAAGCAGGCCTCACACTGTCAGCCTGGAGCCCAATCCGGGGCTCGATCTCACCAATGACGAGATCGTGATCTGAGCTGAAATCAAGAGTTGGATGCCCAATCGACTGAGCTACCCAGGCACCTTTGTTTTTTTCACTGTTTTTAAAAAATGGACTTAATGTCATGTATTTGTGAATTTTGTATATTTCTTCATATATAGCATCATACGGTAGTTTTGGGCTGGCCTTAAGTTTCTTTCCCTCTCACCATTTCAAATAACATTTTGTGAACTAATTCTCTAGGTATATATGGGTTTCATGTTTGTGTGTGTGTGCATGTACACACCTATTTATGTACGTGTGCATACATACCTAGGTATGGGCATGTGCGTGTACACACCTATGTGTGGGTATGTGCATGAAATTTTAGACTTGCCTGGGATTTTCCTTAGTATCTGATAAGACGAATTTCTTGCCTTGAAAAGTTGTTAAGTGACTTTGTAGGATCTAGTACCTTTTTCCTCTTTGCTGGTAGTGGCAGAGTATGGGAATTCCTAATGCTCCTTATTATGGGAGAAATATGGGGGCCATTGTGAGAACTTTGCTTTTGGGGGGCTGCTTTGAATACCCCAAACTTCTTGAGTTTCATCTTTTGCTACCGATTGTCACTGTGCCTGTTGGATTGTCGAAAGTGCAAGACAGGACGTGAGTTCAGAGCTTACCCCAAGGCAGCTGGTGGCATCAGAATAGAATTATTACGGTGGTTGGGTCTGTGTTTGCATTTGATCCTCCACTGAGGGTGGTGCTGTTGGAAGGTAGGGTTCTTTGCTTTAATGTCGAGTGCAGAGACGTTCCCCTGGAAAATCTTTGGTTTTGCGTATGGACTGTCAGCTACAGATCCCCGGGCTCAGCCCCTTCTCAGCCTGTGTACTTTCCTTGACTACACTGTCTCCAGGTGACAAGACGCTCTCTTCTGACTCCAGCGCTTCCCTTCAGTTTCTAGGATCAGTTCCCGTGTACAAGCCAGTTTCCACTCTGTGTCTTCATCTGCTTACTTATTGAGCAAACATTGGCACATGCAGTGCGGGCCAGGCAGTGAACTGGTGTGAGGAGACAGCAGTGCCCAGAACTGGCCAGGTCCCCGCCCTTGAGGGGCTTGCTTTCACAGGACTGGGGTCGGCGCTTGGGAGCATGAATGAGCTTTATAATAGCGGGTTGTAAGAGCTATGGAGAGAAAGAAAGGAAGAGCGGAAATAGAGTAGGTGATGAGGGGGTTGCAGTTTTGAACTAGGAGATTAGGACGACCTGATAGAGAAGGTGACGTTTGAGCAAAATCTGACACAATAGATTTTGTGTATTTCTTCCAATGTGGCTATGGATTTATGAGAGTGACACGCTAATTGATGCTAGCCTGCCTTCTACACTGAAGAGTCCTAATCGCTTCTCTTTGAAGCCCTGGCTTCATACTTTCTACCTTCCTCCTTTTTTGGCCTTTTATTATTTTTATATGCATTGCCCTGAATATATGTAGCCTTTTCACTTATACATTCTTTTGAGATATATTTGATGGTATCTGGTTTTTAAAAGGAAACAAGCACAGTCAGAGACTCTTTCAAAAACTACTACTACTTTGAGTTTGGTTTCGTTTTTCTCTTGAGGAGGGAGAGGATGTTAAATCATTCAGGCCCCTCCTCTGCTTCCACATGGGAGCCTTCTGAAATACACATAACAAAATGTGTCCTAACACATTCGATGGGGTGCATGAGTGGCTCAGTCGGTTAAGCTTCCGACTCTGGCTCAGGTAATGTGATCTTGTGGTCTGTGAGTTCGAGCCCTGTGTCAGGCTCTGTGCCTAACAGAGCCTGGGTCCTGCTTCTGAATCTGTGTCTCCCTCTCTGCCCCTACTCCATTCACACTCTGTCTCTCTCTGTCTCAAAAATAAATAAACATTAACAAATTTTTTAAACACTGGAAAGAATCGATACATGAAATATTGAAAATGAAAAAATCGTAATTAATAGGCAAATAGAAATTAGAATTAGCTAGATGGCAGTTCTGTTGGTTACACCCTTGGTTTGCCCGGTGGGTCATGTACACCGGAGAAAGACTGTGCAATGATGGCTTTTGTGAGAGGATGCTCTTCTGTGTCCCAGACGGGAAGCTGAGTGTCACGTTTGGGTAGCAGCACTTCCTGTCGCTACCTAGTCATCTTTAATCCTGGATTCATGAATTGAATTTATTTGCAAAGTTTGGTATATGCAGAAAGACATAAATGATGAGAGGTTATTTAGATAAATAAAAGTTACTAATGGAAGCAAGTTGTCTAGAATTCTGTTATTTTGACAAATAGATTGTCATACTGATATTTTTAGAATGAGGTTTTCAGTGTACTAATGTCAAAATCATATTTTCCATTTCAGTTCAGTGTCACATATTCAGCATTATGTGCCTGTCATCCATTATGAAATGTACAGTTTGACAGTATATGAGGCTATTGTACTGTATTGGAATACTTCAAAAAATGGTACAAAATATATAATAATATAATATATAATGGTATCTTAATATTTTTAAGTTAAGGAAATAGAAATCGCTGTGGAGTGCTAAACAAACAAACAAACAAAAACTACCTTTCTCTGTTTGAACTTACGTAATTATATATACTATTTACTTCGAATCCTTGTTTCTACCCATAAAGGCCGGTTAAATGATTATATTTGCAGATACCCCCAGATGTTCGGCTCTGGAGTGAGTCTGATGTGCCCACATTTTAGTAACCCGTAGGCCAGAGTTTGTGGGACTTGAGTGCCTGGTATTCCTACCACTAAAGATATAAATAAGTAAAAAGTTAAGCTAAATTTAGTATTACCACTTGTCTGCACTGCCACCATGTTTACAAATCGATGTGTGAGCAATAAAAGATTTTGAAGAGCAAGTCTACCCTCTTACCCACCGCACCCCTCCCCAACTTTTTTATTTAGGAAGAAGGTAAACCTATGTAAAAACAGAACCGTTTGATGAACTAATGAAATGAATTCCCGTTACCCAGTTCACGGCTTGGGGTTAATCTTGTCCCACTGTACCGACTCTTCACACCCCCCCCATTACTGGTCCCCTCACTTTGTACCTCTGGAAAGAGACCCAGTGCGGAAGGAGACTGAGGCTTAGTGCTCGGATTACAAGTCTACTGTTCTGCACTGGCATGCTGTGTCAC
>NC_043712.1:83401899-83419049 GCF_006229205.1 Suricata suricatta
GGGGGGGGGGGGGACACAGGGGGGACATATCCCAAGTACACTGAAGGATGAGAACAATGGTGCAGAGAAATGACAAGGCAGACTTCAAGGGACCGTGGGGCAGTATCAGCAATCACCATGGACGTAGCACTCAAATGTCGGACAGAGAGCCACTTGCCTGTGTCCTGTGATGTAATCTTTGAAATAATCTTTTAAGGTAGATTATATTTCACCCTATTTCACAGAGCTTAAGGAATCTGCCTAAGGGTAAACTAATAACCAGTAGCAGAGCTGAAATTCAAACCCAGGACTGTTCATTCTGAAGTTCAGGCTCTTAACCAATTACACAACAACACACGCCTGGCTGGCCGGAAAAGAGAAGCTACAGGGCAGAGTGGTGAAACACAAGGGCAAAGTGTCCACTAGACTGTAAGCCTCCCAACAGTACCACGGCTGTTTCAAGGCACTCAATACGTATTTCCTACATGATTCTGATGAGTAGGCAAGGAGAGCCCTAAAAGATCCTGAAGAAGCCTAAAATTCTGGGCTATTAGAAAACATCCAAAGTACCTTCTTTTTAGAGGATTTTATTAATCCATACTTAGAAACTCTTCAAGTAAAAATTTTACCCAGATTATAAATTCATAAGATACTAAGAATATATTCCATGTTTTGGATTCTTCCTCTTTATATCCACAAACACAGCAGCCTAGCATTTAGCTACTACAGTAACTGAATCTCTGTATTCAAATCTCAGTTGAAGACTTCCAAGAATCTAGCACTCTCTCTTGATACAAATTAGACTCTTAATATTTGTATTTTTTCTCTCAGTCAGGTTTATCAGCAGATCAGGAATATAGTTAACTCTAAAAGGAACTGATCTGAATCTCCATCAGCCCTTCCTCCCCCAAAAAAACCCCAAAATCCCTTTTCCTCATGTAAAAGAAAGCAAATTTAATTTAATGCACTGTATTCTGAGTCTCTCAATTCAGATGAAACAGCATTAAAATTTTAAAATCCCCTGAAGATTAAGAATGAGGAACTTCTAGGCAAAAATGCAAGAGCTAACTAATATTTCATCATACCTTTGTTTATCATATCTCCTTTTTCTATTGAAGGTGAAGATAAATCCAAAGGGAACAGTTTTACAAGAAAGGCTTGTCCATCGGGACTTACCTTGTTAAGAGCAAATGACAAATGGCTTCCCCTATAGAAAACGTACTCCTGTTTTATATAAATGTATCCCTTCAGATCTGGGGCCACAAATGAGGTTGGGAAGAGCATCAGATTACTGCTCGAAAGTTCATTTATTTGCCATTTTCTTGGTCTCTCGTAGATGGGTTGTTTCAAGTAACCAATAGGGTTAGTGCTCAAACTGTGCACCTTTCTCACAAAATAGGATACCCAAACTAGTGTGACCTCAGAGGTGTACGGACATAACACACAGACACACGACAAAACCTTGGTAATTACTTATTCCTGTCAGTCTCCTACTATTAATCAGTAAACAGCGTATCTTTCCAAAACTCCAGATTAAGAAAAGAAGTCGTACAATAGCATGACTGCTGGGGCTGCCTCTGGTTGCCATGGAGCACAGGACAGTCCCCTCACAGGCTAGGTCTGCGGGCTCTAGGACAGAGCGCTGTGACACCTTTACCGCCGAGTCCGGGCAAGCCTCAGCTCGCACCCACGGTGGCTGCCAGCACTGCGCTCTTGTCCTGGGAGAGTGACCCACAGGAACGACATTTCGGTTTTTAACACCAACAGTCCACCGGATTTTTACAACAATCTTGAGAACTGCCTTTACCCTCAAAAAAGTAAAGAGGTGCGTGCCTAGTGTGAGAATTATTTACACGAATACACTGATTAAGACATACATCCCTAACACACAGTAACCAGCAAGGACAAATACAAATGATAGGGATAAAAATGTAACAGTTTTTTAAAAAAATCTAGCAAACATGGTATTTCCCCTTAATATACAGCCTACTGATAATGTGGGAAAATATTTAAAGATGTTATTTCTACATCGCTCTAAAAGAAAGCAATTGAGGAATGACCAGTATGCCAAAACCTACAGCTGGAAACAATAAAAACGTCAGACATTTATTCAAACCTTACACAATTATCAAACTTTAATGCTTTTTCTAGAAAAAAATTAAATAGGGGGGCAGAAGAGGGGATTGGCCTAAATAATCTCCAAAGTCTATTCCAACTTAAAAATTCTGATTCTAAAATAAAACATTCTAATTATGCCTCTACTGGAATCCCACATTTGTGCATTTGGAAGCACGTATAAGTCCCACGACAGACTTTTTCACCTCTTTCATGTCTCCCCGAGCAGCCCGGATGCTCCTTTGGGTCAGCTGTGCAGGGCCAGGCAGAGAGTTGGGGCAGAGGAGTAGGGCCGGAGGGCAGTTAGGCAGAAACAGGGAGAGAGGCTGGAGGTGAGCAGCCCCCCACCCGAGGGAGGAAGGGAGGAAGGCGTCTATGGGACCTGGGGTTCCAGCTCCAGACCCGAAGGTCTAGCGGCTCCCCAAAATCAAGGTCGGGTTCTACAATACAACTCCTGAATGCAGCTCTTCTGTCCGTGGTGTTCTTCCAATTAGAATATGAAGTTGTTCGCTACTGGGGAGATGCTCCATACAGAGTACACAGGCCAATTTACATTTCTCACACTGGAAACAGCTGGTTTTTAAATTACGTCATGTGACCTAAGTGGAACGGTAGTCAAATTGTTCTTTCAACTTTTAACCCTAGAATACAATTGCCAGTGCTTTTATGGACACTGTATTGAATGTAAAATAATAAAAGCCAAATGAAATTATACTCTGAATCTAAGTAAAAGGTATCTAAAAGCACAGAAAACATGATCACAAACAACGTTTACACTGATGTTGCACTAAGTTCATATACAATCCTCTATAAATATTAATGAAATTAACACACATTCCATCATCTTTTGTCTTGCAGGGTTCCATTTATGATTTGTCCAAACACTGGCTAATCAAGCTTTATAGTGGCACTCTATTGTGTAAGTCACATCATCTATCTGCTTTTGGAAAGCTTAAATATATGAGAATCTGAACACTGATACGTTATTAGGATCTATAGCTTAGATGTTTCCTAATGGCATAAAGAATTAACTATAACCCCTGGAGAAAAGAAATGGTAGTTTAGTTATGGGATTGTTTAATTAGTGCATCACTTTCCCATTCTGTCTGACTAATAGTCACCCCATAGTAGAAATATTTTAAAAGACTGCCAAAATATTTTATGAAGTCATATACAGTTCTATGGAACCTTCTGGATCAGGAGAAGTTTAGCAATTAAAGTTACATAACCAAAAAATGCTGGCATTATTTAATGTAATGAATTTACTTCATCATGCCTTATTCATCTAATTAAACAACAAGAAAACTCAGCTTTCAAGTAACGAGATTTAGGTCTACACTTTTGGTGTTTATTAAAATGCCATTAATCATTGTTTGTTATACATATTAGTCTGCTCATTACAGAATAATTTCCAACATGAATAATGGATTTTTTTTTTTTGCTACAGACTCCAGCATTGGAAAATACACTTCTTTCATACATACCTGACATACATAGATAAAAAAACTAAGGAGCCCTTCTCATTCCCTGAGGTAGAAAATATTAAACTGCTCTGAACGATGTCCTAAGTTATCAGGACATCTGCTGTCACCAATAGATGGCTCTTCCTTTATAGATAGGCCATTATGTCCCACAGCCGAGCAGCCAACTCTGAAGGGAGCATCTCAGTAGTTGGCCTCCTCCCATAGCAACCTACAAAGCGGCTCTTCCCAGTTCACCCCAATCTACCTACACACACACAAAGGAATGAAGCACACAACATGAACACCGGCTCCCCTCGGAGGGGGGATCTCACACAGCTGCCTTCCTGTGTCCTGCGAACACGAGCTGCCGTCCTTGGGCTTGCTCCCTTTACAATGACAGGTCAGATTTCAAGTAGGAGAGCTTGGAATTATTAAGCAAAACACCTGACAATAACTGAGAACAAACTTCCTGATTTAGAAATGCTGTGCTGAGAAAAAACAACATGAAGATTGACGAAGATCGGTCACTCTTAAATATTTTGCCTTAAACATAACGTTAGCATCGTTCAAGCCTACGTTGTCTTGCTAAACATTCAATCTTAATTTTTTTCAGAGAAACAGAATAAAGAGGGGTTCAAGTTTATTTCAATTAACAAATATTTCAAATTGTGTAACTTTAAGAACAACAGACGGTACTAATCATTACATATGTGTGATGGGCACAGGGGTTCATTATGCTTTTCTCTCTGCTTCAGTGTAAGTTTTAAAAATCCCCAAATAAGAAAGCTTTAAGAACATACACATTTATGGTATACAGTTCTCCGCTACACATGGACGTCCCAAAGGAAACTGCTTTAGATATCAGATAAGCTAGTGGAATCCCAGTTGAATACATTCATCTTGGATATTTCACATGTAACTTCAAAATAACAAAATAATTATGAGAAAACAGACACAACTCAACCGCATCCTTTTCTATGCACAACATTAAGTAAAAGTAGAATCCCAAGCAATAATAGTCAAAGGTCCCACAGCCTTACTATAATAGTTTCATCAAAATAGTTTCAACAAAGTACAAGCGTCTCCTATTGGTTCAAATCACAATAAGGCAAAAACAATGACTGTTCATCCAACCAATTATTTTACCTTTCATACTTTGGTTTATTCACTGTCTTGATCTCTCTTCGAAATTTCTCCACTAATTTCATCTAACTGCATTTTCAGTACCTTCTCTGACCCTCCTTTTTTGCCCTTTATGATTCCCTAATAGCAGCTCTGGTCATCTTTGTAGACTTCCACAATTGGAAATCTTAAAAGATATGTTCACATGGCTAGGAATATGTCATTTTGGTCTAATACTTTATTTCTCTGTTTTCTTTCTAAATACTCCCTAAAACCCAAGGGAAATTTGAGTGTTCCAGATTCTTAAATTAATCAAAATGGTACTGGCACTAAATACAAAGTGATATCAATCCCTTAATTCCTCACTGCCCCCCAAAAAAAGCTAAAGGGCAGGGGTGGGGAACTACAAACTTATAGACAGATGAACCCAATTCTCTGAGGCCTCTCCCACCACGTTTTTGAATCAAATATCAGCAATAATGTTAACAGCTGGGGTAGTAATATTGTTAGATATGCTGAGTATGGCACGCAGGGCTTCCTACACAGCCCCTAAAATGACCCTTCTTTTTCTCTACGCTATACTAATCATTTAGTTCATACTCTGCCTTTTCCAATTATATGATCCTGCCCCGATTTACCCTCATTCTTACCCCATTCCTTCAGATCAAGGTGTTGTTCTGGGCATGGGGTGTCATCTCTGGGCATTCTTTCTAAGGTTTGTAAACCAAAAGGTAAACTGGAACTTCCAAAGCTCAGGTATAATGTGTCACACAAGACAGTGCTGTGGGACCAGAAACTCAGACGGCAACATAAATTAATGAAAAATATAATATAATCCAGAAAGCTATATTATCCAAGAAAGAAGCTTTTACTGCAAAGTTTACCCAGGGCAGCAGGCCTGGAGGTGAGTGAAGTTTCAGTATGACTACAATGACCCTCTCTCACAAATACTCTGATCCACATCTCCAGTTGGCGTCACCTGCATTTCTAGCAAAACTAATAAATGCCCAAGCAGGTCTAATGCAATCAAAATATTAAAATGCATCACCTTCCAATTTCGGAAACAAAATCCTACCTCACTTCCACGCCATATGGCTCTCAAACCTTTGCTGAAATACAAATCCACATCTATTATAAAGCTCTACTCATTCAACATTATTTAAAAGGTTTTAAATTTCAAAACTCAGCAGACTTCTAAAAATAAAGGAACAGATCAAATGTTGATCCAGCAGTATAATATCTTAATCTACTATAATTGGAGTGAATTACAATTTTTGTCTTTAACTATAATTAATTCAACTTCAGCATTCATGGCCTTTGTTAACTAAAGGTAGTCTCTACAAATCATCACATAATGTGAAGCACTACGAAAAGCTGTTCCACAAAATCGCACAATGGTCATTCACAGAACTTAAGTCAACGATTTCCCCCAATTTTCCTTGCTTCAAGAAAACAGCAGTGGAGTGGTCGCTAATACTGTTACAAGATGTGTACAGTGCAAAAACTAGCAAGCAATAGTCCACTGTGAGAAGTTCCAAAACACCAAGCAAAACATATATTAAAATGACTTTCTACAGGTCTACATACAAGCACACGTATAGACAAAACACAATATATAAGCTAAATTTCATTTTTCTTTATGTACACTCTACAAAATAACTTTATATACAAAATGTTTTAAAACGTCCTTCAGAAGCATGCAATATGATCCTGATGTAAAGCAAAGAATCTAACTTTATACCGTGTCTATGTATTGGGTTTTCATGTGGCTCTTCAAAATACACACTGTACATTCGAAATGGTAAAGGTGGCATTAAGATCGCTAGTATGGCGTCTCTTCATGTGTTTTTTATTAATGACCTTTACGCTGACACTTCATTAAAACTCATCTCCAAGACTGTCACCAGATATCATCAGATGCCAATCAGGGAAAGCCTGATGTGACAGATTATACTCTGGTTCTTCAAAATGTCAGCCTAAATAGGCACAAGGGGAAAAGCCTAGGTTCCACTGCAAAAAATACTTTCACACAACAATCTACCAAAAGCAAAATGTAGACAGGTAGATTTAAGGCATCATGTCCATTATCTGGCACACAAACTCGATTTTTCAATACTTCTTCCTTTGGTCCCTACCTTTCTAAAAAGCTGTGTATAACCACATCACAATACAAGCCCCTTGGAAGGAAGTCATTGCATGCCCGCTAACGCACCGAGGGATAGACACAGATGATACAGCCAGTCTTTAGGAGAAAAGGATCACCGACAGAAAACACAAATAAGACACCTATCCTCACAAAAGCACACGGAGTTTGCACAGCCTACAGCAAAAAAGGAAAAAGAACTGGGAGAAACGCTGGTCACCTCTGGCTGGCCCTCCCCATCCCCCCAGTTCCCACCCCACCCCCAGCAAAGCTTGACAATCCAGGAAGAGTAACTGGGTAGAGTATGCAATGCACAGCTGTTCAACAATGCAAACAGGATACGATTTCCAAAGGTCTGTCTTCTTCCGGCCTCCCTCCCGTGTTCTCCCTCATCTATCTCCCCACAAAGAAAGCAGGGAAGAGAGAAACTGTAGTGACAAGCAAGGACTTTCTAAAATGGTTTTGCATACCAAAACAAACTATGCTGCCTGAGACGGAACACAGTCAGAGACATTTTTAAAAATGATAGTTAGGGACACCCCGGTGGCTCGGTCAGTTGAACATCTGACTTTGGCTCATGATCTCATGGCTTGTGAGTTCAAGCCCCACATCGGGCTCTGTGCTGACAGGTTGGAGCCTGGAGCCTGTTTCGGATTCTCTGTCTCCCTCTCTCTCTGCCTCTCTCCCACTCAAACTCTATCTCTCAAAAATAAATAAACATTAAAAAATTTTTTTAAAAAAAGAACGATAGTTATTACATTTGAAATTACAAAATGGTAACAAGCCCTGCAATCTGGACATGGTTCAGACACTTGACCAGGTTTCTATAAGTCAGTAAAAAAAATCATTCAAAAATAGTTTTAAAAGCATAATAATCACAACCTATTAACCTCTCATATGCTGATCAGATTGGTAAAAGAGGTGACATCCAGCAGAACATAAGACTTACCTTGAACTCATGCAAAAAATGCTTCCTTCCACACTCTGCAATGTTCTACAATCTTGAGTCTGGTTACCAAATTACCATTAAAGTAAACTGTTATGAAAATGCACACTTCTTGGCCAAAAGACACAATATTTTTCCTGCCATCAAACCTGAATTTTTAAAAGAAACTACTTAGGTAAACATAAACCACACTCAGGTGAAGAAAGCGGTAAGTATCGCCAACAGAAAAAAACAGAAAAGAATACGAGTGTGGATGAGTGGAAGGCTCCCTGGAGCAGGGCCCCAAAGTAATCCAAAGGCACTTGCCCAGACTCCTTGACAGGACTTCAGTTCTTTTCAAAAGCAGCTGAATAGCATGAAGAGAAGAAAAAGTCAAGGCTGTAATAACTGGGGAAGAAATGTTGAAAAATGAGATAAAGAGAAATCTACATTTTTATTGCTTTTGATGAGACAGTTCACGTTTTCCTCTCTCCCTTCCTCTCCCTCCGCCGAGCTGCCTGTCCACGGACTTGGGAAATCATGTCCGGTTTTAAATATTTCATTGGTGAGCAACAGGCAGGAGCCGCAACTGTCAGGCACTTGTCTGGCACGCAGCACAGAGCTGGCCCGGCAGGGGCTCGAGCTGGGAGCCTCAGCTAATGCCTATGTGGGTGAGGGAACAGGGGCACTTGGCCACAGCTGCCTACGGGGGCCACTGAAATGGTGGGACCTTCGGAGACTGTGTTGTGGGTACGGTTGTTATGCTAGACCCAGGTTCTGGGCTTTCTTTCTCTGTCGTTGTCATCAAAAGAACAGGCAGGCAAAATGCTAGCCTTTCAGTCCATCGGGAAAGGAAATATCAATTCCTGGCTCTATGTTACTGGCAGTGTTTCCCTCTGCCCGGTGCCAATCTTGCCACGACCATCGACTGCTGGTGCCCAGAGGGCTACAGAGATCGTGCAGCCCTATTGCTTCATTTCACAGATGGAGAAGCTGAGACTCAGAGGGTTTAAGGGACTGGCTGGAGGTCTGACACTTAGTGGCAAACAGAGTACCAGAACAGACCTTGCTTCCTCCCCTTTACCTTCCCTTGGCTGGCACTTCAAGGACTTTATTTCTCACCACATCACCCTCTCTTCAACAGATCTGTCTCCTCTCACCAGCTAATAGACTTTTATTTTCAGGATAAGTGCCTCACGCTTAGCTTTCCCCGGGCTCAGCTCCTATGAGCCCTTCCCCATTTTTGCCTCAGCAGGAAGGATCAAGACCCTGGGGCCGTCCTGACTGGGCAAGGTAAGTGCAAGCAGTACTGAAAGGGTATTAGAGCATCTCCTGAACAGAGAAACAAGTGTCTAAGGGTGAGGAGTCAGCAACGGACAGACACACGTGATGTGCAAACACAGTATTTTGGGACTAGACAAGACATTTAAAGTCAAGTGCTTAGCCAGAGGCCAGCACAGGGCCAAGACGATGAAGGGAACCTCGTAGAACAAACTCATGCTCAGGTTTTATCATTAGGGGAACAAGGAGATGTATCTGTTCAAGAGGGCAGTCAGATACACAGAACTCATAAGACAATAATGACCGCACAACCTTGCCATCTAAGTCACGTGTCCTAGCGTTTTACCAAAAGTTCCTTTTAAAATGTGTGTGAAATTCACCGGAAGAAAAGTAGCAAAGGAGAGAGGTGAGCTAAGACCCTGCCTATTTTATATATTGGCCTAATATCTATAAAAAATAATGGAAAAGGAGTCATATAATTAAACACTGAACAGGAACGGGGAGGCAAGATGAGGGAGGCAGGCAAAAACCCTGTATATCACACAAGGCTTCAGAGAAGGAAGGAAGGAAGGAAGGAAGGAAGGAAGGAAGGAAGGGCTGGAGGGAGGGAGGGAGGGAGGGAGGGGGAGAGAGAGAGAGAGAGAAAGGAGAGAGAGAGAGAGAGAGAGAGAGGGAGGGAGGGAGGGAGGGAGAGAGAAAGAAAAGAAAAGGAAAAATGACAGGCAGTACTGAGTAAACTTTCAAACGGGATGTATGAATCACATTTCCAGTTTGAGAAAATCAGCACTATCTAGATCACCCTAAAATGAAAATAAAAAAATCATTCTCAGTCAAAATGCGTAGAAAAAAGATATATAACAAATTACTAAATAGCAACTTTAGAGACAGTAGAGCAGCCAACTAAAATGTTTCTTTAAACATCTTTAATAGTCTAAGAAAGGGAACCAAAATGACATTTTTCCTCAATAATTTCACATTATATTTTACTGCATAACGTTCCAAGGTTACTTTATAGCTCAAGATCAGGGGTGGCAAATTATTCCAAAGTTACTTATCGCTCTAGGTCCACAAGTGGTGACCGCATACATTTCTCTACCCTTAGTAAGAGAACAGTTCCAAGCAGTGCATTATAAAACTGTAGAAGAATTCTTTGATGAACTCATCTTTATACAGCTATTTCTTGTCATTATATATTAATGACTATGTTTTATATAAAGTCTATAGAGTACAAATTGTTCTCAAATGAATTCATGTACAACACGTGGCAAAGGAAAATATAAATTGGGCAATGAAATGGACAATGGGAACTGTAAGAGCTGAGGAAATGCTGCATTATTAGTTCTCAGTCCGACGTCTCTGGACCAGGAGAGTTGTCCAAAAGTAGTAAGGGACCCCTGGGGGGTTCAGTCAGAGTGTCCAACTTCAGCTCAGGTCATGATGTCAGTTTGTGTGTTTGGAGCCCCGCAAAAGGCCTGCTGCTGTGAGCACAGAGCCTGCTTGGGATACTCTGTCCCCCTGTCTCTTTACCCTCCCTGACTTGCATGTGCTCTCTCTCAAAAAATAAAGTAAAAACATTTTTAAAATGTAGTAAAAGAATGGCATTGGTGTAAGGCTACAGAGTAAAGCAAAAATATAACTTTGGGGTGACATCAGTGTAATAACTTGACTGGTTATCAAAAAGTAATCCAAGTCTGTGGTTGATTCATTTTTGCCTTTGATTTATTTTTAAAAGTAGGGGAGGAGAGAATAATTATTTAAAGAGTGTAGATTAAGTGGGAGTGGGCAAAATCTTTCAAAATTTAGGCACCAGTGAGATGACCAGGAACTTATTAAAAGGCTTCTTGGATGGCAGAAAGATGTGAATGGGGGTCTTCTGAGCATTCTCCGCCAGTAAGGGCCAGCACATACTGAGCATGTGTTCCGTATCAAATACTGCACAAAGCATCTTACATGAATTATCTTTAATCTTCACAAAACCCCATAAGGCTGGTAAGGTGGTCCTGTTTTTCAGATGAGAAAACTGAAACAAGTTAAACTCGATAACTTGTCCAGGGTCTCACGGCTAAGGTCATCTGAAATCTGACCCCAAAGCCTGTGTTCTTAGCCAATATACTTACCCCAGCAATTCATTTAAAGAACAAAACGTGTACCTTTTTGATACTCTAAATATATTTCAATTTTTTACCTAATTTGTTTTCATTAAGTTTTGTATTTCATTTCATTTTGAAATATGAAACTTCAAATACAAAGGTTTTAAACCAATGCCATATAACATACTTTAAGAATCCTGGGGCGCCTGGGTGGCTTAAGCAACTTCAGCTCAGGTCAGGATCTCACGGCTTGTGGGTTCAAGCCCAGCATCGGGCTCTGTGCTGACAGCTTGGGGCCTGGAGCCTGCTTCAGATTCGGTGTCTCCCTCCCCCTCTGCCCCTCCCCCACTCATACTCTGTGTCTCTCCCTCTCTCTCAAAAATAAACATTAAAAAAAAATCTTAGTGGCAGACATGAACTGGTAATCTGCAAGACTACACTGTAAAAGAAAAATGTCTCCCCTATTCTAACAAAACTAGTATTTAATACAGTTATTCTCGGGCACCTGGGTGGTTTAGGTAGTTAAGTGTTTGATTTGGCTCAAGTCATGATCTCCCTGTTGGTGGGTTTGAGCCCCAGCCCAGCGCTGCGTGGGATTCTCTCCCCCAGCCCCTCACGCTCCCCCCACCCCCGCTCTTGCGTGCACTGCCAAACGCCTGCTCACTCACTCTTCCTCAAAATAAACAAATAAGTATCAGTTATTCTCCCTTGATGTTTCTGGTTCTTTGACTCCAACGCATGAAGTACTATGTCTTATAGAGGTACTCTGAAGCATATCAAATTTTGCTGACCGTAGTTAAGTGTGGGATAATAGTACAGACCAACCCATCCATCCATTATTGGAGAGAAAAGCTTATGCATCTAAGCTTACTTGAGAAAGACACTGGCTACCCCGGCCCCATGTCTGTCTTCCGGAGTACGTGATGCTGACGGAGGACAGTCAACGATGCGAGAAGAGCCCGAAAGATTGAATTCCACGCTTCCCCTCAAAAACTCACACTCAACTAATATTCGGACACAGAAAACAATACTCAACAACTTTTAGTTTAGAAGTATATGGCACAGAGCAAGGCAGAAAATCTAAAACCTCTCAGATAACAAAGCCAAATTAAATTTTCAAACAAGGCTACTCCAACAGCATCAAGTGGGGACTGAATTCTCCAGACAATTTTTAATATTATTATTGTTATTGATTCGATTAGTCTGAAAAGTATTATTACCACTTACGCTTTTGAGGTAGTTTTTAAAAAATCATACCCTAAAAGCATAACATTAATTATGACATACAAAAATGTTTTAAGAATACACAATATGGAAGGGTGCCCAGGTGGCTCAGTCAGTTAAGCATCCGACTTGGGCTCAGGTCATAATCTCCTAGTTCATGAGTTTGAACCACGCACAGGGCTGTATGCTGACAGCTCAGAGCCTGGAACCTGCTTCAGACTCTTCCCCTCTCTCTCTCTCTCTCTCTCTCTCTCTCTGCCCCTCCCCACTCACACTCTCTCTCAAAAATAAACATTTTAGAAAAAGAATATATGATATGTTAATATGTGCCAACAATACCAAATCTATCGAGTCCAGAGCCATACTGCCCAAACTGTATGGTTCTCAAGTTAACTGGAAATTTTGAGACAGAGAGGGACACATCTGCATAAGCACAGGACCACTGTCCATGCCTTACGGACTAATGCCGACATTCAAACTACGCCAAACAGATTGGTCTTAATATTTTATTTTATGTTGTGCTAATATATATTACCCTACTACAGAAAGAGATAGGCTTTGATACAAAATTGCCAATTAACACAGTATATTAAATTTAAACTCCATAGAAATAAGGCTATTATATGCTTGAATGCATATATAATTAAAATTTTTTCTTTAAATAAAAGTTCTAATCAATTCACATTTGTAGTGACGATAATCTCATGCGGCAAACAGCACAGCACCCCCTGGTGCATCTGTTATAAGATGTATAAAATAACCACAAAAAAAGGATAGAATCAAAGTAAAAATGAACTTCAGAAATCAATAGGTTAATATTTTTTTATTTACTCCAGTACATATTCTTAAACATTAATGCTTAAAAACAATCTGCACTTTAAAAGATCACTAAAATGTTATAGAAACAACCGAAGGAGGTCAGGAAAATGTTTGTAATTAAAAATACTTAAAATAATGAACAAACAAAAATACTGGTTTCCAACATTTGTCATTCAGATTAAAATAATGCTGTCAAAAACTTCTTTCAATGGCATGACAAAAGTTGACATGTTAACCAAATTTCACTTTATTTAAATCAGCTTTGGCTTTTTGCTTCAGATAAATTTGATTGATTGTGTAAAATGTTCCTGAGTACTTTTTCTGGATTCAAAGGGAATATACCATTAAAGAGTTTTTAAGTTGTTTTGTGAAAGGATTTATAACTTCTACAGCTTCAAAACAGAACAATCAGAAATAAAAGTTAAATTAAATTATGAATCTTACTTTGAATATTTCAAAACTTTTACTTCAAAAAAAAAAACAACTTCCTAGGAAAATAATTAACTCCTAAAGTGTATTTTACTAAGGACAAAAGCAAAGGATGCCACCTGCTTCAGACAGCCCTTTTGTGAGGCACTGGAGGTCCGGACACAAGGCACTAGAAATGAAAGTGACACCTGTTTAAAGCAGCCATCTGTCCCTAACAAGCTAGATTTAGTCAAATCCACTTAATCTTGGATTTCCAAAATATGGGAACACTATGCACCTGTGAACAGAGTGGAATTTAAAATGTTTTGCCATGGCCACTGGGCATCTATACCAAACAGTTAAAGGTAAATGATTTCATTAGGGAATCTAAGTTGGGGGGGGGGGTTAAGTAACTGGAAGTAGATCATTTTTGCCTAATGTTCAGCATAAAAGCAACCATCCAACCAACCAACCAGCAGGCACTTTATAATTTAAAGGTTTATTTCCTTGAAGACTCTTCACAATTTAAAAGCTTACTTCTTTGATATTTTCATCTCTTGTAACATAGTCTCACTAAAGATGCCACGAACAAAGTAACCTTCCTATAAATCCATTATTGAAAAAACAATGTGTTTTTTTTTTAACTATTCTCACACACATGATGCTATATTCCCCCTTTTGAAAACACAAACACACACCTGCACGCACACACACACACACACTCCATCTACCAATTTCTTCAGTTGGAAGCTTAGAGACAAACTCACACCAACTTCCTCAAGAATAAAACATGTTACCAAAAAAGTAACAAATCACCATTTAAATAATACACTGAATCTATCTTAACTGATAATCTTTTTTTAATTGGTAATTTTTTAATGAGAAAAAATTTACCACATTGAACTGGTTTAGGGTAAAAAAAAATACCTGTTTAGTGTTAAAGGATGTTAAATGAATAAACTATAAATCCTTTGAGTACAAAGCTATCTGAATACTAGAGAAACATTATTTTTCAAATTGGGCATAACTAGCACATATGATGAAAATATCGTGGAATAATGCACTTTAGGAGTGCACTTTAGTTTACAATACTAGGCATGTGAATATCATACATAAATATACTCACACCATTTAATGCAACTTTACAGGCAAAACAATCGAAAAAGAAATAGGCATTATGACATACAATGAATCACAGATATTTAGTTATTTGAAACAAGTTATAAGTAACTTCTGTTTAATACTTTCAGTTTCAAACCATGGTCACTTCCACAGATTTTAGTCTAAAAGCTGAGAACACAGGAGAAGGCCAATACATAATATAGTACGTCCAAGGACAAACAACCCAGAAAGAAGAAACTAAATGCTAAGTATCCATCCTTGTGTTAAACTTTTAAAATTCACCCAACGTTAGTATTTCTGGCAGCAACTAACTCAATCCCTATGAATAATGCTGAGACCCCTGAGCCCCAAGCATCTCTAACAGCAACTTTATACCACCTATGTGTTTCCCCAAGTGGGCAACAGAATTCCATTTAAGTTCTGCTCTCAGATCAACTTGTAAATGAAAACTCTCAATTATAGAAAACTTGAGGTAACTGTAATGAGTGAAATGCCTCAAAAAAGTTCTTGGACATTGCAAATAAAAATATTAAGCCACAACATTATAGCATATAATCCACTCGGCTGAAAACCTATTATGTAAATGGCATAAAGTCTGAAAGTGTCTCAAAACAGCAACACTCCTAGAGAGTTTGTGGGACCCAGGAGCTTCACCACCAAGTGTTCAGGCATTTGACACTCAACTGAACAGAAGAGAGAAAAAAAAAGTATTGGAAATTTGCATGAATGCAGGTTGGGGAATAAATATCAAAAGATTAGAGTGCTCTCAGAAAGACTTCTCTCAACCACATTGAAAACAGCAATCACAAGGAAATGAAATCAAAGAGGAAAAGTTAAAAAAAAAACCCAACTCCCACTTTACGAAATATTAGCCTTAATGGCCTTACAATTACCCAACCTGCCCATTGACAATCTCAAGAATAATTAATACTGTCACATTATTCACAGGCTGCTCTGGCAGGTAAATCAATAGGAGTTTGCTGTGAGAAAGAAGACTGTTTAAACACATATTTTAAAATTCCAAATTGGAAACTTCAATATGTGCAAACATAATAGTACATTATATGCTATATCTGTTTTAGTGCACGTTCCTGATCAAAGTCTTTACCAATCACCTCCTAATTAAACGTGAGGCTGAAAAATGAGCAAATTCACAGGCTCTGTTAACACTGGGTTACCTCTAACCAAGAGCCCTACTACTTGAGGACTGATAAGTATTCAAAGCTACAGAGAAAAGAAAAATAGATTTTTCTTTAGAAGAAAGACTTAAAAAGGAAAAAGTTCTCTCTCGTCAGCAGGTTCTAAGTCACTGTCCAAAGAAAGCCAAAAAAGTAAACAAAAAAGAATATGCTAAGCACACACATGCCCAGATCTTAACAACCACAAAGAAAGTGAAATATACACACGTTTCAAGTTGAGAAGCTTCATACATTCTTTATGAACAACTTGACTTCAATTTCAACTCTCAAAGGAAAAGGAACAGAGAAGATGAAGAAGAAGGAGGGGGGGAAAAAACTCTTGAAAGTACTACAACTGTCACAAATAACACTGTAAACTGAGTTCTCACAAGGCTGTCCCTACGTTTCACACACAGTCTCCTGACCACAATGAAAACTGTTAACACTCCCCACGGTGCGGAGGGAGGTTCACCAAAATGAAATGGAACCTGACGACCACCCCTCCCGCCCCCACACGAGGGATAAAGCACTGTCAATAACTACTAACCCAAGTATCACAGATGCCCTGCATCTGGTTTAAATCACAAGCGCGCGCACACACTCACACGCGCACACACACACACACACACACACACACACACCAAAAAAGAGAGAAAGAGAGCGGGGAGAGACTTGTTTTAAAAATCTCTTTTCCAGGGCAGCGAAGAGCCCAGCGAAGAGGCCCCCGGTTTCAATGTGTGTGCAGAAGGGGGGGGGGGGAGATGGGGGGAGAGGAGAAGCGAGGGGGGGGGGGGAGGGAAGAGTGCTCAATGGATATTAAGACTGTTTGCAGCACAAAGAAAACACAGTTTTAAAAGAAAAAAAGAACCCGTGCTGCTGATGATGGCTAAAGCAGAGCAGCCCATTTTTGCACAAGGCAAAGAGGGGCAACAAATGGAGGGAAGAGGCGGTGGGAAAAGTTCACCGTCGTACGAGGGCGAAAACAACAAAACCCGTCGCAAGGCCCCACAAGTGCACAGCAACAACAACAACAACAACAGAACACCACCTCTCGGGTCCCCCCGGCACGCTGCTGTCTATTTCGGGTTGGAGAGCAGCAGGAAGCGAGCAGCTCGGGGACACGGAGGAAACCCGAAAGGAAGAAAGCCGCCGGCCGTCTCCCTTCACCTGCCCCTCCTGCTCCGAGCCGGACCTACGGGCGAGCTCCGCCGAGCGCGCCGGGGCCCCGGGGCTCCCGCTCCCGCCCGGCTCCGCAGCCCCCGGCGCTCCCGCTCCGTCGCC